>NW_027394276.1:23386394-23508510 GCF_049309525.1 Garra rufa | reverse complement strand
GTTCAGGCAATTCAAGCTGAAACTCGGTCCAATATTAAAATTGCAGTCTGTGCATGAATAAAACCTATTTTGCAACACAGAGAAACATATCTGAAGGTGTTAGAAGTGTTTTGCATGATTTTTGAAGTTAGAGCCTGAAATGTCATAAAACAGCGTTTCAGCGCAGAACAAACTTGGTTCAGGCAATTCAAGCTGAAACTCGGTCCAAAATAAAAATTGCAGTCTGTGCATGAATAAAACCTATTTTGCAACACAGAGAAACATATCTGAAGGTGTTAGAAGTGTTTTGCATGATTTTTGAAGTTAGAGCCTGAAATGTCAGAAAACGGCGTTTCAGCACATAACAAACTTGATTCTGGCAATGCAGGCTGAAACTCGGTCCAAAATTAAAATTGCAGTCTGTGCATGAATAAAACCTATTTTGCAACACAGAGAAACATATCTGAAGGTGTTAGAAGTGTTTTGCATGATTTTTGAAGTCAGAGCCTGAAATGTCAGAAAACAGCGTTTCAGCACATAACAAACTTGATTCTGGCAATGCAGGCTGAAACTCGGTCCAAAATTAAAATTGCAGTCTGTGCATGAATAAAACCTATTTTGCAACACAGAGAAACATATCTGAAGGTGTTAGAAGTGTTTTGCATGATTTTTGAAGTTAGAGCCTGAAATGTCAGAAAACAGCTTTTCAGCACATAACAAACTTGGTTCTTGCAATGCAGGCTGAAAATCGGTCCAATATTAAAATTGCAGTCTGTGCATGAATAAAACCTATTTTGCAACACAGAGAAACATATCTGAAGGTGTTAGAAGTGTTTTGCATGATTTTTGAAGTTAGAGCCTGAAATGTCATAAAACAGCGTTTCAGCGCAGAACAAACTTGGTTCAGGCAATTCAAGCTGAAACTCGGTCCAAAATAAAAATTGCAGTCTGTGCATGAATAAAACCTATTTTGCAACACAGAGAAACATATCTGAAGGTGTTAGAAGTGTTTTGCATGATTTTTGAAGTTAGAGCCTGAAATGTCAGAAAACGGCGTTTCAGCACATAACAAACTTGATTCTGGCAATGCAGGCTGAAACTCGGTCCAAAATTAAAATTGCAGTCTGTGCATGAATAAAACCTATTTTGCAACACAGAGAAACATATCTGAAGGTGTTAGAAGTGTTTTGCATGATTTTTGAAGTTAGAGCCTGAAATGTCAGAAAACAGCTTTTCAGCACATAACAAACTTGGTTCTGGCAATGCAGGCTGAAAATCGGTCCAAAATTAAAATTGCAGTCTGTGCATGAATAAAACCTATTTTGCAACACAGAGAAACATATCTGAAGGTGTTAGAAGTGTTTTGCATGATTTTTGAAGTTAGAGCCTGAAATGTCAGAAAACAGCTTTTCAGCACAAAACAAACTTGGTTCTGGCAATGCAGGCTGAAAATCGGTCCAAAATTAAAATTGCAGTCTGTGCATGAATAAAACCTATTTTGCAACACAGAGAAACATATCTGAAGGTGTTAGAAGTGTTTTGCATGATTTTTGAAGTTAGAGCCTGAAATGTCAGAAAACGTACTCGGTTACTTTCGTAACCTCGGTTCCCTGAGATACGGGAACGAGTACTGCGTCGAAGACGCTTATGGGAAAAGCTCCTTTTTCTCCTGAGACTGAAGCATTTCAATAACGCAGTGTAACTGCACGGCCATTGGTTCGTGCAGTGATAAAAAGACGAACCAATGGCTCGGCAGCGGAGCTGCACGAGCCTATGGCGATGATTCGCGCCCGATCGCGCCAAAAGAGGCGGAGTATCTGGCTATATAAGCGTGCATTTAGCCATAGGATCTCAGGTACTTCGACTGAAGCGACGACTGAGTCGTGCAGCTACATAGCACGGCCAGCAACGCAGTACTCGTTCCCGTATCTCAGGGAACCGAGGTTACGAAAGTAACCGAGTACGTTCCCTTTCGATACTTTCACTCGTACTGCGTCGAAGACGCTTATGGGGAACCAGTACAATCCCGCCGTTGCTATGGTAGAGGAACGACTGACACGGCCCTAGCACTGAAGGGCTAGTATGGGCCAATCTGTTTAATCAAGATAACGTGATAAACATCCGTTCCAGGGATTTAAGTGCAGTTTGGAGCTCCAACTGAGGCCAAAGCGTACCACATAACATTTATTACTGGTAACAGTTATCCCATTATGCAGAAAGCACCCAAGTCTGTAAGACCGGGACGTCCAGATTATAAAATCTAGCAAATGTGGACGGCAAGGCCCAGCCTGCCGCCGCACAAATTTCTGCTATGGAAACGCCACTAGACCAGGCCCAGGACGAGGCGATGCCTCTAGTCGAATGGGCTCTTACCCCCATGGGACATTGTAGGCCCAAAGAAGAGTAAGCCAGCATGATGGCTTCCACTATCCATTTGGATAACCTGTTTCGTGACCGAAGACCCCTTGGCGCGGCCACCGAAACACACAAACAGCTGTTCTGACTGGCTTAAGGAAGCAGAACGCTCTACATAACACCTCAATGCCCTAACGGGGCAGAGGGGATTAAAATCCTGGTCTTGCTCCGAAGGAGGAAGAGCCAAGAGGGAAATAATTTGGTCTCTGAATGGCGTCGAGAGACTTTAGGTACTGTGACGAGTCTCTCTGGGCTGATCAGCGTCGCCCTGGCAACCAACGCAGCTCACCTGCACGTCCTCATCACGGGCTGATCGGTCCCAGCTGCCGGCAGTCATCAAGTGGCTTTAAAAGCCACCACCAAACACACTTCAACAGACAACCGTCTCATGCTGATCGCATTGGCACTAACCCTTTGTTTCTCCTCTCCCAGAAGGCAGCGAAGTGACCGACAGCCCGATTGAGCACGTCTGGACACCCACCTTCACGAGCACGAGGACTTCACAGGAGCACCAGCCACGACAGCACAACAGACTTTAATTCCCCTTTTCACCTCTCCACGTACTTCAATTTTAATAAATCCACCCTCCGGGGCTTTTGTTCACCAGCCAACCTTGTTGTGTGTTTTCTCCCCCGTGACATCTGGTGGAGAATGCGGGCATTGCAGGAGAATTCACACACAAGTGTTGGCACTGCACCGCATTAATTTGTTTTTTTCTTTTTTCTTGTTCACCCCCTCAGCATCGATCGGCGCCCTCTCTCCCCTTGGAAGATGGATGAGCTGCTACAACGCCTCACCGAAGTAAGCATCCGCCAGCAGCAAATTGTGGAACATCTGGCCACTCGGCAGGGCAGAGCTGAAGAAGAACTCGCTGCCCTTCGTGCCCAAGCTGCCCAGCCAGTTCCACTACCTGACCCTCGGCTGCGGGCTGCTCGGCTTCTACCCAAGATGACGGCTCACGATGATGTTGAAGCATTCTTACAAATGTTTGAAAATACGGCCAACCGGGAGGGATGGCCGCTGGAAGATTGGGCTTCGGCGCTGGCACCCCTCCTCACCGGTGACGCTCAGCGGGCTTATTTCTCTCTTCCCCCGGCGATCGCTGGGAGCTATACGGAAGTGAAGCGTGAGATCCTCGCCAGGCTTGGTCTGTCCCCCATCTGTGCGGCACAACAATTCCACGAGTGGGAGTTCAAAGCCCGGGTGCCAGCCCGAGCCCAAGCCGCTGACCTCGTCCGCCTAGCGCAGCACTGGCTGCTAGATGGGGACCTCGACGCAGCTCAGGTAGTGGAACGAGTGGTCATCGATCGCCTCCTCCGCGCTCTGCCTCGGTCCCATCGTCAGGCGGTCGGGATGAGGAACCCCGCCACCGTCCTCGCCCTTGTGGAGGCGATCGAGCTGGCGGATGCTGTCCACCACCGGGAGGCTGGGGAGAGAGCGCCGCCGTTCCCCCGGAGGGTGGTCCAGGAGCGACGCACGCCGGAGGGCACCTCGCGCGCAGTTGGCAGACCGACGGTTCCCTCTCCAATGGACGAGCCAATGCCAACCGCTGAACCCACGACACCTCCGCGGGCTTGGCTGGCGGGCTGCATCGTCCATCAGCGCGTCCCACCTGCGGCTCCAGAGGCGGACGTGAAGCTAAATGGCAAGCCCATCCGGGCACTTCTGGACTCGGGCAGCGCGGTCACCCTCGTCCAGGCCCAGCTATGTCCACCTCACCATGGCCAAAAGAGTTACCTACCGATCATGTGTGTGCACGGGGACACCCAACAAGTTCCAGCTCGCCGCGTGAACATCACCGCCGCCCATGGCACCTGGTCTGTGGAGGCTGGATTGGTGAAAAACTTACCAGTCCCCCTACTGCTTGGAAGAGATTGGCCGGGGTTTGACCGCCTGCTCGCCGCCGCCGCTCAGCCCGCCAGCCCGGAAGGGAACCGTCGCCGCCGCAGCCGGCCAAGAGGACCCCGCCGCCGGCCAGCGCTGCTAGCCTCGGACAGCGGGAGAGATGGTGAGTCCCCCTCTCAAAACGCTAACCTCTTCTATGATGTGTTTCAACAGGCCAGCCAGGGGGGCTCTTTCGCCAAGGAACAACGGGAGGACGATCGTTTAAAGCACTGCTGGAGCCAGGTCAGAGCCATCGACGGCAACGACGTCCTCCCACGGCCCCATCCTCTCCCGCATTTCATCGTCCGAGGCGGTCTGCTATACTGCGTCGCCCAGCGACGGGGGGAGGAGAAGGAGCTTTTAGTCGTTCCCCGAACGAAGACGGAGACTATCCTGGAGTTGGCCCACTCCCATCCGATGGCAGGTCACCTGGGGGCAGCGAATACCATCCAGCGGATCCGGGACCGCTTCCATTGGCCGGGCCTGGAAGCCGATGTGAAGGGGTTCTGTAGAGCCTGCCCGACCTGCCAGCGCACGGCACCCAGGACTCCTCCCCCCAGTCCGCTGATTCCTTTGCCCATCATTGAGGTGCCCTTCGAGCGGATCGGACTGGATCTGGTAGGGCCGTTGCCTAAGTCTGCCCGAGGACATGAACACATCCTCGTCATCGTGGATTACGCCACCCGGTATCCGGAAGCAGTCCCCCTGAGGAAAGCCACAGCGAAAGCCATCGCCCAGGAACTGTTTCTGTTGGCCAGCCGGGTGGGCATACCGACCGAGATCCTGACTGACCAGGGAACACCGTTCATGTCCCGGCTAATGGCTGACCTCTGCAGGCTGCTGCGGGTGAAACAGTTGAGGACAACCGTCTACCACCCGCAGACCGACGGACTCGTTGAGCGCTTTAATCAAACGCTGAAGCAGATGCTCCGAAGAGTGGCAGCCGAAGACCGGCGGGATTGGGACCTCATGATCCCCTACGTCCTCTTCGGCATTCGTGAGGTCCCCCAAGCCTCAACTGGTTTCACCCCCTTTGAGCTCCTGTTCGGCCGCCAGCCACGGGGGCTGCTGGATGTCGCTCGGGAAGCTTGGGAGCAGCAGCCTGCCCCCCATCGCACGGTCATCGAGCACGTCAAGCAGATGAGAGAACGGATTGACCGTGTCATGCCATTAGTCCGGGAACATCTCAGCAAGGCACAGCAGGCCCAACAACGCCACTACGACCGGGCAGCCCAACCACGGGAATTCCAACCGGGAGACAGGGTGATGGTCTTGGTCCCCACCTCCGCTTGCAAATTCCTGGCGACCTGGCAAGGCCCGTATACGGTGGTGGAGAAGGTTGGACCAGTTACCTACCGGATACGTCAACCTGGACGAAGGCAAGCGGAACAGTTATATCATATTAACTTACTGAAAAAGTGGCAAGGGACCCGAGACCAGCTCGCCGCCCTCAGTCTCACCGATCCCGTGGTTGTCGACATGGATCCCCATCTGTCGGCTGCCCAGAAGACCGAGCTGCAGCACCTGGTCAGTCAGTTCCAGGATGTGTTCTCCTCCAGGCCCGGGCAGACCAACGTCACCTACCACGACATCAGGACGCCCCCTGGAGTGATCATCAGGCAACGGCCCTACCGTGTCCCAGAAGCTCGTCGGCAGGCTATAGAGGATGAAATCCAGGAAATGCTGAAGTTGGGGGTAATCGAACCATCTCGCAGCCCATGGTCCAGCCCCATTGTGATGGTACCCAAGCCGGATGGCACCCTCCGCTTCTGCAATGACTTCCGTCGCCTCAACGAAGTCTCCGAATTCGACGGCTATCCCATGCCTCGGGTCGACGAGCTATTGGACCGCCTGGGGAGGGCCCGGTACATCTCCACCCTGGACCTAACAAAAGGCTACTGGCAGGTACCTCTAACACCCTCTGCTAAACCGAAAACTGCTTTTTCTACCCCTAGTGGCCACTGGCAGTACCGGACCCTCCCCTTCGGCCTGCATGGAGCGCCGGCCACATTTCAGCGCATGATGGACATCATTCTGAGGCCCCACCAAGCATACGCGGCGGCCTACTTAGATGACGTAGTCGTCCATTCCGAGGCATGGGACGAACACCTGGAACGTCTGCGGAGGGTGCTTTCGGAGCTCCGGCGGGCTGGACTAACCGCCAACCCCCGCAAATGCCACCTAGCGCTATCAGAAGCGAAGTACCTGGGCTTCCAGGTCGGCCGTGGGCTCATCCGACCCCAGGACAAGAAGGTGGAGGCGATCCGGTCCGCTCCAAAGCCCCAAACGAAGTCCCAGGTACGAGCCTTTTTGGGGTTGGCGGGGTACTATCGCTGTTTTATCCCCAACTTCTCCTCTTTAGCCGCCCCCCTGACAGACCTGACCAGGAAGGGGCAGCCCGAGAAGATCTGTTGGACAACAGCCACGGAGGAGGCCTTCGCTCGGCTCAAGACGGCCCTCTCCTCGTCGCCTGTGCTCCGCGCTCCTGACTTCGGCTGCCCCTTCCTGCTGCAGACGGATGCCTCCGATACCGGACTGGGAGCCGTCCTGTCACAAATCCAGGAAGGTGAGGAGCATCCCATCATTTATATCAGCAGGAAGCTGTCCAAGGCAGAGAAGAACTACGCCGCCGTCGAGAAGGAGGCCCTGGCCATCAAGTGGGCAGTCCTGGAGCTGCGGTACTACCTTCTCGGCCGTAAGTTCACCCTGGTGACCGACCATGCCCCCCTACAGTGGATGGCCCGGGCCAAGGACACCAACGCCAGGGTGACCCGCTGGTTCCTCGCGCTCCAGGACTTCCACTTTGAAGTGCGACATCGGGCCGGGGCCGCCAACGCCAACGCTGATGGACTCTCACGGATGTGGACAGCTTTTGCAGGTCTGTCAGGGGTCATTCCCCACCCACCCCTTATCTCACCCCTACTGTCTACTCTCGTTCCCAGGGCCAGAACGACGCTTAGGGGGGGGGGATGTGACGAGTCTCTCTGGGCTGATCAGCGTCGCCCTGGCAACCAACGCAGCTCACCTGCACGTCCTCATCACGGGCTGATCGGTCCCAGCTGCCGGCAGTCATCAAGTGGCTTTAAAAGCCACCACCAAACACACTTCAACAGACAACCGTCTCATGCTGATCGCATTGGCACTAACCCTTTGTTTCTCCTCTCCCAGAAGGCAGCGAAGTGACCGACAGCCCGATTGAGCACGTCTGGACACCCACCTTCACGAGCACGAGGACTTCACAGGAGCACCAGCCACGACAGCACAACAGACTTTAATTCCCCTTTTCACCTCTCCACGTACTTCAATTTTAATAAATCCACCCTCCGGGGCTTTTGTTCACCAGCCAACCTTGTTGTGTGTTTTCTCCCCCGTGACAGTACATAACCACGTCTTGGCTTCAGGATGACTTTAGAGTCATTTAGCCCAAATTCCAAGCATATGGGGCTCACAAAGTGCGCCTGTAGTTCACCCATACGTTTGACTGATGCCAATGCTAAAAGCAGGGCAGTTTTCAGCGTTAGAGGGCGAAGGTCAGTGGACAGAAGCGGCTCAAAGGGAGGGCTTCTCAGAGCCCTCAGCACCGTGGGTAGGTCCCAAGAAGGGACTGTGATGGGGCGAAGGGGGGTTAAGCCTTCTTGACCCCTTCAAGAAACGAACGACCAGATCGTTCTTTCCCACAGATTGACCATTTATAAGGTAATGGAATGCCGCTATGGCTGTCACATAGACCTTGAGCGTGGAGGGAGATCTTCCCTTGTCCAATAGCTCCTGAAGGAAGGACAATATCACTGATATGTCGCATAAATTCGGATCTGCACCGCGGGTGGAACACCAGGCGGAAAAGACAGACCAATTAAGATCATAGAGCCGCCTTGTAGAGGGTGCTCTGGCTTGAGAGATAGTGCTCAAAACGGCCTCAGGGAGACTTGTAGGCTCCCGTCGAGAGACCATACGTGCAGCGCCCACAATTCCGGTGGGGGGTGCCATAGCGTTCTGTTTGCCTGCGTTAAGAGATCTCGTCTCAGTGGAATGGGCCACGGCGCTGTTGAAAGCAGCCGAGGAAGATCTGGAAACCAATGCTGGTTCTGCCAGAATGGGGCCACTAACAGGACTTTGAGCTTCTGCTCCCTGACTCGCCTTATGACCCGTGGTACCAGGGCAGTCGGGGGAAACGCATACAAAAGGAGATTGGGCCACTCGCGGGCCAATACATCCTGTTCCTTTGAAAAATAGATTGGGCAGTGATAATTGTCTTCTGAGGCGAAAAGATCTACTTGCGCCTTGCCGAAGACCGCCCATATTTCCTGAACCATTTGGGGGTGAAGCATCCACTCGTCTGAGGAGACGTTGCTCCGAGACAGCATGTCTGCTCTCTGGTTCAGCCTGCCTGGCACATGTGTTGCTCTCAACGAGCGGAAGTGCAGTTGAGCCCACTTTAGGAGACGTTTCACTAACGTGATAGATGTCTCGACGAAAGACCTCCCTGGTGATTTATGTAAGACACCACTGTCATACTGTCCGAGCGGACTAAGACGTGGTGTCCCTTTAAGACCGGCAGAAGGGTGTGGAGGCCTAAACACACTGCTAGCATTCCTAGGCAGTTGATGTGAAGGCGACTCTCTGCTTTCGACCATTGGTCGAATGCAGGCTGGCAGTCGCACAGTGCCCCCCAACCTGAGTTGGAGGCATCTGTCGAGACCACTTTCCTTCTGAATACCATGTCCAGGGGAACGCCCTGTTCCATCCATTGAGAGTTCTTCCAAGGAATCAGAGCTGTGACACAGGCCTGATCTACCTTGATACGTAGGCGTCCTAGACGCCAGGCTTGAGGAGGAACCTTTGGTTTCAGCCAGAACTGCAGAGGGCGCATTTGAAGCAGGCCCAACTGAAGTACTGGGGATGCCGAGGCCATCAGGCCGAGCATCTTCTGAAAAGCCTTGAGAGGGCGAAGGGCTCCGACTTTGAAGGAGGCCGCGAGCCTGCAAATAGCCTGGGCTCGTTGCGGCGCAACTCCATTCGGGTTGAGTCGAAAACTGCTCCCAGGAATGAAATACGTTGGCTGGGAGACAGCACGCTCTTGGCAAAATTGACCCTGAGTCCTAGGCACACTAAGTGGCTGAGGATTATGGATCTGTGGTGTATTAGCTCGTCCTCCGACTGGGCCAGGATGAGCCAGTCGTCGAGGTAATTCGAGACGCGGATTCCCATCTGTCTCAGGGGGGAAAAGCGCTGCGTCCATGCACTTCGTAAACGTGCGGGGAGCTAAGGACAGTCCGAACAGAAGGACTGTATATTGATAAGCCAATACCTCGAAGGCGAATCTCAAGAATTGCCTGTGACGGGGGGCAATCTGGATATGGAAGTATGCATCTTTCAGATCCAGTGAGCAAAAGCAGTCCTCTGTGCATATCTGCAAGAGGATCTGCTTTAGCGTAAGCATTCTGAACGGCCGTCTCATGAGGGCGCGATTCAGACGTCTGAGGTCGAGGATGGGTCTTAGACTGCCATTCTTCTTTGGAACGAGGAAGAAACGGCTGTAGAAGCCTGACTCGCTCTGTGTTGGGGGAACCGTTTCTACGGCACCTTTGCCAACAAATTCCTCACCTCCGTACGCAAAACTTCTACGTCTTTGCTGTGAACTGAGGTGGAGACCCCGCTGAAGCGTGGTGGTCTTCAAGCGAACTGACGTGTGTAACCTCGTTCTATTATGCCCAGAACCCACTTGACACTCCGGGGATGGCTTGCCAGGCCTCGGCCCGCGTGGCAAGGGGTTGCATTGGTTCGAGCAACTGACCGTTATGACAATGGCAGGTTGTGAGGACGCTGTCAGAAAGGGCCCAGGGGTCACAACATTTTCCACTGAGAAAACGAGCCGCCAGCGAGACATAACACTCATCGTCTCAACAAGCGCAGCCTCAGCGTGGGCATGGCCCAGACGCATCCAATTTGAAGCTGTCAGCAATGATCAGTGACAGCATTCTCATTTAATCCACCTAAAAGATCAAACCGCTCAAAAGAGGAGTAATGATGATCTTTGTATTAACATATAGGTAGTTTAAAACGCTGCGCACATCCTCTCAGTTCTGCTCGTAGCAGACGAGGGGAGGGGCGGGGCCGTCTTCATTGAGAAACGAGCCGCCAGCGAGACATAACACTCATCGTCTCAACGAGCGCAGCCTCAGCGTGGGCGTGGCCAGGACGCATCCAAATTGAAGCTGTCAGTAATGATCACAGTGACAGCATTCTCCTTTAATCCACCTAAAAAGATCAAACCGCTCAAAAAGAGGAGTACTGATGACCTTTGTATAAACATAGGCAGTTTAAAACGCTGCGCACATCCTCTCAGTTCTGCTCGTAGCAGACGAGGGGAGGGGCGGGGCCGTCTTCATTGAGAAATCGAGCTGTGAGCAAAGCAGATCCAGACGTAACACTCGCAGCGAGAGCTGTCTGTCTCAGAGCATGCAGCCTCAGCGTGGGCGTGGCCCAGGCGAGAGGCGCACTGAAATATGAAGCTGTCAACAATATAGAATCATAGGTGACAGCGTTCTGCTCCGATTTGCTCAGAAGGATAGAGCCGCTCGATAAGGCGAGAGGCGCAAATCCTCACATAACACTGATCAAAAACTGCACAGAGTGACGAACGCAGGGCTTTGCCGGCGTTACGTCACTTAAGTCTGATCGCGCATTCACCGTTTCTTTCTCCGAGGTAACTGAGAGAAGAGAAACGTGAGAAGGGGGAGGCGGGGCGACTCCCGCGAGCGAACATGTCCATACTATTAATAATGAAAGCAGCTCGCCTCTGTGAGCGCGGCATAAGCGACGCATACACGAAAGCAAAGCCGTCAGTAATAGATGTAACAGTGCTTCGCTCTGATCTGCCTGGGAGGATTTAAAGCCGCTCGTGTAACGAGTGCATCTGATCCTCGCGAGTAACACACGCTGGCAAATCAATAAAGCTCGCACAATATGTGTCGGCATGAGAATGCTCGTGCATGATTGCTCAGCTCACAACTCGCTGCTGCTTCCTCCGAGATTACTGGGAGGAGAGAGACATGAGAGCTGGAGCGCCTTCTGCGAGCGGACCAGGCTTTCGTAGTGAACGCAGTCCGTCTCCCTAGCAACACACACACAAACAAATGCGAGCTTGTCAGATCAAAGGCAAAGGGAAGAGCGAGCACGCGGGCTCACTGCCGGCGTACGATCGTTCAAACCCTGTTGTTTAGTTCCCTGACTCCACTGTCTCTTTCTCCGAGCCTTGCTGAGAGATAAGAAACGGGAGAACGGGGTTAGCGAGCGAAAAGAGCGAGACTCAAACTGTCAGCGACAGCATTCTGTCTCAGTGAGCGGCACTCACTGCCCTTCTACATCGTGCAGAGCCCTGCACGAGCCACTCGCATCGCGACATTTGCAACAACGTCGCTAGAAAATTTGCTCTTTTAGAACTTACTTCTTAGAAATAAGCCCTTTTATACTCACCGGATGGCGGCAGGGGATCAGCTGGGACCGCTGCTGCTGCGACGCTGAAGGCGGCGGAGAAGCGGCTAATCAGACGAGCAGAGAGGGTCTCTCGTTCAGCTTGATCCGCTGCGAAGGCGTGTCAACGGCGAGTAGCATCAAGTCTCGTAGATCAGCAAAGAAGTCGTCGCTGAAGGAGAAGGATCTGAGATCCTATGGCTAAATGCACGCTTATATAGCCAGATACTCCGCCTCTTTTGGCGCGATCGGGCGCGAATCATCGCCATAGGCTCGTGCAGCTCCGCTGCCGAGCCATTGGTTCGTCTTTTTATCACTGCACGAACCAATGGCCGTGCAGTTACACTGCGTTATTGAAATGCTTCAGTCTCAGGAGAAAAAGGAGCTTTTCCCATAAGCGTCTTCGACGCAGTACGAGTGAAAGTATCGAAAGGGAACAGCTTTTCAGCACATAACAAACTTGGTTCTGGCAATGCAGGCTGAAAATCGGTCCAAAATTAAAATTGCAGTCTGTGCATGAATAAAACCTATTTTGCAACACAGAGAAACATATCTGAAGGTCTTAGAAGTGTTTTGCATGATTTTTGAAGTTAGAGCCTGAAATGTCAGAAAACGGCGTTTCAGCACATAACAAACTTGATTCTGGCAATGCAGGCTGAAACTTGGTCCAAAATTAAAATTGCAGTCTGTGCATGAATAAAACCTATTTTGCAACACAGAGAAACATATCTGACGGTGTTAGAAGTGTTTTGCATGATTTTTGAAGTTAGAGCCTGAAATGTCAGAAAACAGCTTTTCAGCACATAACAAACTTGGTTCTGGCAATGCAGGCTGAAAATCGGTCCAAAATTAAAATTGCAGTCTGTGCATGAATAAAACCTATTTTGCAACACAGAGAAACATATCTGACGGTGTTAGAAGTGTTTTGCATGATTTTTGAAGTTAGAGCCTGAAATGTCAGAAAACAGCTTTTCAGCACATAACAAACTTGGTTCTGGCAATGCAGGCTGAAAATCGGTCCAAAATTAAAATTGCAGTCTGTGCATGAATAAAACCTATTTTGCAACACAGAGAAACATATCTGAAGGTGTTAGAAGTGTTTTGCATGATTTTTGAAGTTAGAGCCTGAAATGTCAGAAAACGGCGTTTCAGCACATAACAAACTTGGTTCAGGCAATGCAAGCTGAAACTCGGCCCAAAATTAAAATTGCAGTCTGTGCATGAATAAAACCTATTTTGCAACACAGAGAAACATATCTGAAGGTGTTAGAAGTGTTTTGCATGATTTTTGAAGTTAGAGCCTGAAATGTCAGAAAACGGCGTTTCAGCACATAACAAAGTTGGTTCAGGCAATTCAAGCTGAAACTCGGTCCAATATTAAAATTGAAGTCTGTGCATGAATAAAACCTATTTTGCAACACAGAGAAACATATCTGAAGGTGTTAGAAGTGTTTTGCATGATTTTTGAAGTTAGAGCCTGAAATGTCAGAAAACGGCGTTTCAGCACATAACAAACTTGATTCTGGCAATGCAGGCTGAAACTCGGTCCAAAATTAAAATTGCAGTCTGTGCATGAATAAAACCTATTTTGCAACACAGAGAAACATATCTGAAGGTGTTAGAAGTGTTTTGCATGATTTTTGAAGTTAGAACCTGAAATGTCAGAAAACGGCGTTTCAGCACATAACAAAGTTGGTTCAGGCAATTCAAGCTGAAACTCGGTCCAAAATTAAAATTGCAGTCTGTGCATGAATAAAACCTATTTTGCAACACAGAGAAACATATCTGAAGGTGTTAGAAGTGTTTTGCATGATTTTTGAAGTTAGAGCATGAAATGTCAGAAAACAGCGTTTCAGCGCAGAACAAACTTGGTTCAGGCAATTCAAGCTGAAACTCGGTCCAAAATAAAAATTGCAGTCTGTGCATGAATAAAACCTATTTTGCAACACAGAGAAACATATCTGAAGGTGTTAGAAGTGTTTTGCATGATTTTTGAAGTTAGAGCCTGAAATGTCAGAAAACAGCTTTTCAGCACATAACAAACTTGGTTCTGGCAATGCAGGCTGAAAATCGGTCCAAAATTAAAATTGCAGTCTGTGCATGAATAAAACCTATTTTGCAACATAGAGAAACATATCTGAAGGTGTTAGAAGTGTTTTGCATGATTTTTGAAGTTACAGCCTGAAATGTCAGAAAACAGCGTTTCAGCGCAGAACAAACTTGGTTCAGGCAATTCAAGCTGAAACTCGGTCCAAAATAAAAATTGCAGTCTGTGCATGAATAAAACCTATTTTGCAACACAGAGAAACATATCTGAAGGTGTTAGAAGTGTTTTGCATGATTTTTGAAGTTAGAGCCTGAAATGTCAGAAAACGGCGTTTCAGCACATAACAAACTTGGTTCAGGCAATGCAAGCTGAAACTCGGCCCAAAATTAAAATTGCAGTCTGTGCATGAATAAAACCTATTTTGCAACACAGAGAAACATATCTGAAGGTGTTAGAAGTGTTTTGCATGATTTTTGAAGTTAGAGCCTGAAATGTCATAAAACAGCGTTTCAGCGCAGAACAAACTTGGTTCAGGCAATTCAAGCTGAAACTCGGTCCAAAATAAAAATTGCAGTCTGTGCATGAATAAAACCTATTTTGCAACACAGAGAAACATATCTGAAGGTGTTAGAAGTGTTTTGCATGATTTTTGAAGTCAGAGCCTGAAATGTCAGAAAACAGCGTTTCAGCACATAACAAACTTGATTCTGGCAATGCAGGCTGAAACTCGGTCCAAAATTAAAATTGCAGTCTGTGCATGAATAAAACCTATTTTGCAACACAGAGAAACATATCTGAAGGTGTTAGAAGTGTTTTGCATGATTTTTGAAGTTAGAGCCTGAAATGTCAGAAAACAGCATTTCAGCGCAGAACAAACTTGGTTCACGCAATTCAAGCTGAAACTCGGTCCAAAATAAAAATTGCAGTCTGTGCATGAATACAACCTATTTTGCAACACAGAGAAACATATCTGAAGGTGTTAGAAGTGTTTTGCATGATTTTTGAAGTTAGAGCCTGAAATGTCAGAAAACAGCTTTTCAGCACATAACAAACTTGGTTCTGGCAATGCAGGCTGAAAATCGGTCCAAAATTAAAATTGCAGTCTGTGCATGAATAAAACCTATTTTGCAACACAGAGAAACATATCTGAAGGTGTTAGAAGTGTTTTGCATGATTTTTGTAGTTAGAGCCTGAAATGTCAGAAAACAGCGTTTCAGCACATAACAAACTTGGTTCTGGCAATGCAGGCTGAAACTCGGTCCAAAATTAAAATTGCAGTCTGTGCATGAATAAAACCTATTTTGCAACACAGAGAAACATATCTGAAGGTGTTAGAAGTGTTTTGCATGATTTTTGAAGTTAGAGCCTGAAATGTCAGAAAACGGCGTTTCAGCACATAACAAACTTGGTTCAGGCAATGCAAGCTGAAACTCGGCCCAAAATTAAAATTGCAGTCTGTGCATGAATAAAACCTATTTTGCAACACAGAGAAACATATCTGAAGGTGTTAGAAGTGTTTTGCATGATTTTTGAAGTTAGAGCCTGAAATGTCATAAAACAGCGTTTCAGCGCAGAACAAACTTGGTTCAGGCAATTCAAGCTGAAACTCGGTCCAAAATAAAAATTGCAGTCTGTGCATGAATAAAACCTATTTTGCAACACAGAGAAACATATCTGAAGGTGTTAGAAGTGTTTTGCATGATTTTTGAAGTTAGAGCCTGAAATGTCAGAAAACGGCGTTTCAGCACATAACAAAGTTGGTTCAGGCAATTCAAGCTGAAACTCGGTCCAAAATTAAAATTGCAGTCTGTGCATGAATAAAACCTATTTTGCAACACAGAGAAACATATCTGAAGGTGTTAGAAGTGTTTTGCATGATTTTTGAAGTTAGAGCCTGAAATGTCAGAAAACAGCTTTTCAGCACTTAACAAACTTGGTTCTGGCAATGCAGGCTGAAACTCGGTCCAAAATTAAAATTGCAGTCTGTGCATGAATAAAACCTATTTTGCAACACAGAGAAACATATCTGAAGGTGTTAGAAGTGTTTTGCATGATTTTTGAAGTTAGAGCCTGAAATGTCAGAAAACAGCGTTTCAGCACATAACAAACTTGATTCTGGCAATGCAGGCTGAAACTCGGTCCAAAATTAAAATTGCAGTCTGTGCATGAATAAAACCTATTTTGCAACACAGAAAAACATATCTGAAGGTGTTAGAAGTGTTTTGCATGATTTTTGAAGTTAGAGCCTGAAATGTCAGAAAACGGCGTTTCAGCACATAACAAACTTGGTTCAGGCAATGCAAGCTGAAACTCGGTCCAAAATTAAAATTGCAGTCTGTGCATGAATAAAACCTATTTTGCAACACAGAGAAACATATCTGAAGGTGTTAGAAGTGTTTTGCATGATTTTTGAAGTTAGAGCCTGAAATGTCAGAAAACGGCGTTTCAGCACATAACAAACTTGGTTCAGGCAATGCAAGCAGAAACTCGGTCCAAAAATTAAAATTGCAGTCTGTGCATGAATAAAACCTATTTTGCAACACAGAGAAACATATCTGAAGGTGTTAGAAGTGTTTTGCATGATTTTTGAAGTTAGAGCCTGAAATGTCAGAAAACAGCGTTTCAGCGCAGAACAAACTTGGTTCAGGCAATTCAAGCTGAAACTCGGTCCAATATTAAAATTGCAGTCTGTGCATGAATAAAACCTATTTTGCAACACAGAGAAACATATCTGAAGGTGTTAGAAGTGTTTTGCATGATTTTTGAAGTTAGAGCCTGAAATGTCAGAAAACAGCTTTTCAGCACATAACAAACTTGGTTCTGGCAATGCAGGCTGAAAATCGGTCCAAAATTAAAATTGCAGTCTGTGCATGAATAAAACCTATTTTGCAACACAGAGAAACATATCTGAAGGTGTTAGAAGTGTTTTGCATGATTTTTGAAGTTAGAGCCTGAAATGTCAGAAAACAGCGTTTCAGCGCAGAACAAACTTGGTTCAGGCAATTCAAGCTGAAACTCGGTCCAATATTAAAATTGCAGTCTGTGCATGAATAAAACCTATTTTGCAACACAGAGAAACATATCTGAAGGTGTTAGAAGTGTTTTGCATGATTTTTGAAGTTAGAGCCTGAAATGTCAGAAAACGGCGTTTCAGCACATAACAAACTTGGTTCAGGCAATTCAAGCTGAAACTCGGTCCAATATTAAAATTGCAGTCTGTGCATGAATAAAACCTATTTTGCAACACAGAGAAACATATCTGAAGGTGTTAGAAGTGTTTTGCATGATTTTTGAAGTTAGAGCCTGAAATGTCAGAAAACAGCGTTTCAGCACATAACAAACTTGATTCTGGCAATGCAGGCTGAAACTCGGTCCAAAATTAAAATTGCAGTCTGTGCATGAATAAAACCTATTTTGCAACACAGAAAAACATATCTGAAGGTGTTAGAAGTGTTTTGCATGATTTTTGAAGTTAGAGCCTGAAATGTCAGAAAACGGCGTTTCAGAACATAACAAACTTGGTTCAGGCAATGCAAGCTGAAACTCGGTCCAAAATTAAAATTGCAGTCTGTGCATGAATAAAACCTATTTTGCAACACAGAGAAACATATCTGAAGGTGTTAGAAGTGTTTTGCATGATTTTTGAAGTTAGAACCTGAAATGTCAGAAAACGGCGTTTCAGCACATAACAAACTTGGTTCAGGCAATGCAAGCAGAAACTCGGTCCAAAAATTAAAATTGCAGTCTGTGCATGAATAAAACCTATTTTGCAACACAGAGAAACATATCTGAAGGTGTTAGAAGTGTTTTGCATGATTTTTGAAGTTAGAGCCTGAAATGTCAGAAAACAGCGTTTCAGCGCAGAACAAACTTGGTTCAGGCAATTCAAGCTGAAACTCGGTCCAAAATTAAAATTGCAGTCTGTGCATGAATAAAACCTATTTTGCAACACAGAAAAACATATCTGAAGGTGTTAGAAGTGTTTTGCATGATTTTTGAAGTTAGAGCCTGAAATGTCAGAAAACGGCGTTTCAGCACATAACAAACTTGGTTCAGGCAATGCAAGCTGAAACTCGGTCCAAAATTAAAATTGCAGTCTGTGCATGAATAAAACCTATTTTGCAACACAGAGAAACATATCTGAAGGTGTTAGAAGTGTTTTGCATGATTTTTGAAGTTAGAGCCTGAAATGTCAGAAAACAGCGTTTCAGCGCAGAACAAACTTGGTTCAGGCAATTCAAGCTGAAACTCGGTCCAATATTAAAATTGCAGTCTGTGCATGAATAAAACCTATTTTGCAACACAGAGAAACATATCTGAAGGTGTTAGAAGTGTTTTGCATGATTTTTGAAGTTAGAGCCTGAAATGTCAGAAAACGGCGTTTCAGCACATAACAAACTTGGTTCAGGCAATTCAAGCTGAAACTCGGTCCAATATTAAAATTGCAGTCTGTGCATGAATAAAACCTATTTTGCAACACAGAGAAACATATCTGAAGGTGTTAGAAGTGTTTTGCATGATTTTTGAAGTTAGAGCCTGAAATGTCAGAAAACAGCGTTTCAGCACATAACAAACTTGATTCTGGCAATGCAGGCTAAAACTCGGT
Source organism: Garra rufa (assembly GCF_049309525.1). Classification (NCBI taxonomy): domain Eukaryota; kingdom Metazoa; phylum Chordata; class Actinopteri; order Cypriniformes; family Cyprinidae; genus Garra; species Garra rufa. Next base: position 23,490,106 of record NW_027394276.1, on the reverse strand, counting down.
CCAAAATTAAAATTGCAGTCTGTGCATGAATAAAACCTATTTTGCAACACAGAAAAACATATCTGAAGGTGTTAGAAGTGTTTTGCATGATTTTTGAAGTTAGAGCCTGAAATGTCAGAAAACGGCGTTTCAGCACATAACAAACTTGGTTCAGGCAATGCAAGCTGAAACTCGGTCCAAAATTAAAATTGCAGTCTGTGCATGAATAAAACCTATTTTGCAACACAGAGAAACATATCTGAAGGTGTTAGAAGTGTTTTGCATGATTTTTGAAGTTAGAGCCTGAAATGTCAGAAAACGGCGTTTTAGCACATAACAAACTTGGTTCAGGCAATGCAAGCAGAAACTCGGTCCAAAAATTAAAATTGCAGTCTGTGCATGAATAAAACCTATTTTGCAACACAGAGAAACATATCTGAAGGTGTTAGAAGTGTTTTGCATGATTTTTGAAGTTAGAGCCTGAAATGTCAGAAAACAGCGTTTCAGCGCAGAACAAACTTGGTTCAGGCAATTCAAGCTGAAACTCGGTCCAATATTAAAATTGCAGTCTGTGCATGAATACAACCTATTTTGCAACACAGAGAAACATATCTGAAGGTGTTAGAAGTGTTTTGCATGATTTTTGAAGTTAGAGCCTGAAATGTCAGAAAACGGCGTTTCAGCACATAACAAACTTGGTTCAGGCAATTCAAGCTGAAACTCGGTCCAATATTAAAATTGCAGTCTGTGCATGAATAAAACCTATTTTGCAACACAGAGAAACATATCTGAAGGTGTTAGAAGTGTTTTGCATGATTTTTGAAGTTAGAGCCTGAAATGTCAGAAAACAGCGTTTCAGCACATAACAAACTTGATTCTGGCAATGCAGGCTGAAACTCGGTCCAAAATTAAAATTGCAGTCTGTGCATGAATAAAACCTATTTTGCAACACAGAAAAACATATCTGAAGGTGTTAGAAGTGTTTTGCATGATTTTTGAAGTTAGAGCCTGAAATGTCAGAAAACGGCGTTTCAGCACATAACAAACTTGGTTCAGGCAATGCAAGCTGAAACTCGGTCCAAAATTAAAATTGCAGTCTGTGCATGAATAAAACCTATTTTGCAACACAGAGAAACATATCTGAAGGTGTTAGAAGTGTTTTGCATGATTTTTGAAGTTAGAGCCTGAAATGTCAGAAAACGGCGTTTCAGCACATAACAAACTTGGTTCAGGCAATGCAAGCAGAAACTCGGTCCAAAAATTAAAATTGCAGTCTGTGCATGAATAAAACCTATTTTGCAACACAGAGAAACATATCTGAAGGTGTTAGAAGTGTTTTGCATGATTTTTGAAGTTAGAGCCTGAAATGTCAGAAAACAGCGTTTCAGCGCAGAACAAACTTGGTTCAGGCAATTCAAGCTGAAACTCGGTCCAATATTAAAATTGCAGTCTGTGCATGAATAAAACCTATTTTGCAACACAGAGAAACATATCTGAAGGTGTTAGAAGTGTTTTGCATGATTTTTGAAGTTAGAGCCTGAAATGTCAGAAAACGGCGTTTCAGCACATAACAAACTTGGTTCAGGCAATTCAAGCTGAAACTCGGTCCAATATTAAAATTGCAGTCTGTGCATGAATAAAACCTATTTTGCAACACAGAGAAACATATCTGAAGGTGTTAGAAGTGTTTTGCATGATTTTTGAAGTTAGAGCCTGAAATGTCAGAAAACAGCGTTTCAGCACATAACAAACTTGATTCTGGCAATGCAGGCTGAAACTCGGTCCAAAATTAAAATTGCAGTCTGTGCATGAATAAAACCTATTTTGCAACACAGAAAAACATATCTGAAGGTGTTAGAAGTGTTTTGCATGATTTTTGAAGTTAGAGCCTGAAATGTCAGAAAACGTACTCGGTTACTTTCGTAACCTCGGTTCCCTGAGATACGGGAACGAGTACTGCGTCGTTAAGACGCTTATGGGAAAAAGCTCCTTTTTCTCCTGAGACTGAAGTATTTCAATAACGCAGTGTAACTGCACGACCATTGGTTTGTGCAGTGAGATGAAAACAAACCAATGGCTCGGCAGCGGAGCTGCACGAGCCTGTGGCAATGATTCGCGCCCGAACGCGCCAAAAGGGGCGGAGAATTCGGCTATATAAGCGTGCATTTTGCCACAGGATCTCAGGTTCTTCGACTGAAGCGACGACTGAGTCGTGCAGCTACTTAGCAACGGCAAGCAACGCAGTACTCGTTCCCGTATCTCAGGGAACCGAGGTTACGAAAGTAACCGAGTACGTTCCCTGTCGATACTACACTCGTACTGCGTCGTTAAGACGCTTATGGGGAACCAGTACAATCCCGCCGTTGCTAAGGTAGAGGAACGACTGTATGGCCCTAGCACAGGATGGGCTAGTAGGAGCCAATTTGCTCAATAGGATAACCTAATGAACATTCCGTTCCAAGGAAAAACGATACACTTGGAAACTCCCAGAGGCCAAGTGCATACATAGCAATACTGGTAACAGAATTCCTCATGCAGAAAGGACCCTAGTCTGCAAGACAGGGACATCTAGATTATAAAACCTAGCAAATGTGGACGGTGAGGCCCAGCCTGCCGCCGCACATATTTCTGCAATGGATACTCCGCTGGACCGGGCCCATGACGAGGCGACGCCTCTAGTCGAATGGGCTCTTACCCCCATGGGACATGGCAGACCCAAGGAAGAGTAAGCCAGCATTATAGCTTCCACTATCCACTTGGATAGTCTATGTTTTGTGACCGATAACCCTTTGTTGCGGCCTCCAAAACACACAAAGAGCTGTTCTGACTTCCTAAAAGAAGCCGAACGCTCCAAATAACACCTCAATGCTCTCACGGGGCAGAGGGGATTAAAGCCTTGGTCTTGCTCCGAGGGGGGAAGTGCCAAGAGAGAGATAACCTGGTCTCTAAACGGTGTTGAGAGACTCTTAGGTACATAGCCGCATCTCGGCTTCAGGATGACTTTAGAGTCATTTGGCCCGAATTCTAGGCATACAGGATTTATGGATAGAGCCTGTAGGTCGCCCATACGCTTGACTGATGCCAATGCTAGTAGCAGGGCAGTTTTTAGCGTTAGAGGTCGAAGGTCAACAGACTGCAGCGGCTCAAATGGAGGGCTCTTCAGAGCTCTCAGCACTGTGGGTAGGTCCCAAGTAGGAACTGTGACGGGGCGAGGAGGGTTGAGCCTTCTCGACCCCTTCAGAAAGCGAACGATCAGATCGTTCTTTCCCACAGACTGACCGTCCATAGGGACATGAAATGCCGCTATGGCCGCCACATAAACCCTGAGCGTGGAGGGAGAGCGTCCCTTGTCCAACAGCTCCTGAAGAAATGACAAAATCAATGATATGTCACACAAACTCGGGTCTGCACCGTGGGTGGAACACCAGGCGGAAAAGACAGACCACTTGAGTCCATAGAGTCGCCTGGTAGAGGGTGCTCTGGCCTCAGAAATAGTATTTAAAACGGTCTCGGGGAGATCTAAAGGCTCCCGTCGAGAGACCAGACGTGCAGCGCCCACAGTTCCGGTTGGGGGTGCCAAAGCGTTTTGTTCGCCTGCGTTAAGAGATCTCGTCTCAACGGAACAGGCCACGGTGCTGATGACAGCAGCCGGTGGAGATCTGGGAACCAATGTTGGTTCTGCCAGAAGGGGGCCACTAGCAGGATTTTGAGTCTCTGTTCCCTGACCCGCCTGACTACGTGTGGTATCAGGGCGATCGGGGGAAAAGCATATAACAGGAGATTGGGCCAGTCGTGGGCCAATGCATCCTGCTCCTTTGAAAAATAAATTGGGCAGTGACAATTGTCTTTTGAGGCGAACAGGTCTACCTGAGCCTTGCCAAAGACTGCCCATATTTCCTGAATCGTCTGGGGATGAAGCATCCATTCGTCTGAGGAGACGTTTCTCCGAGACAGCATGTCTGCTCCTTGATTCAGCCTGCCAGGCACATGAGTTGCTCTGAGCGAGCGAAAGTTGAGCTGAGCCCATCGCAAGAGACGTTCCACTAATGTGAAAAGGCGTCTCGACGAAAGACCTCCCTGGTGGTTTATGTACGATACCACCGTCATGTTGTCCGAGCGGACTAAGACGTGGTGTCCCTTTAAGACTGGCAGAAGTGTATGGAGGCCTAAACACACTGCTAGCATTTCTAGGCAGTTGATGTGAAGGCGTTTTTCGGCTTCTGACCACTGGCCGAATGCCGGCTGGCCATCGCACAGAGCTCCCCAACCTGAGTTGGACGCATCTGTCGAGACCATCTTCCTTCTGCACGCCATGTCCAGGGGAACGCCCTGTTCCATCCAAGAAAAATTCTTCCAAGGAGTCAGCGCTGTGACACAGGTCTGATCTACCCTGATGCGCAGGCGTCCTAGACGCCAGGCCTGAGGCGGAACTTTCGGTTTCAACCAGTACTGCAGAGGGCGCATTTGAAGTAGGCCCAGCTGGAGTACTGGAGATGCTGAAGCCATAAGACCCAGCATCTTCTGAAAAGCTTCGAGAGGGCGAAGGGCTCCGATTTTGAAGGAGGCCGCGAGCTTTCGGATGGCTTGAGCTCGCTGCGGCGCAACCATTGCCTTCATTTGAATGGAGTCGAAAACTGCTCCCAGGAACGCAATACGTTGGCTGGGAGACAGAGTGCTCTTGGCAAAATTGACCCTGAGTCCTAGGCATTGCAAGTGGCTGAGGATCACGGATCTGTGATGTATTAGCTCGTTCTCTGACTGGGCCAGGATGAGCCAGTCGTCGAGGTAGTTCAAGACGCGGATTCCCTTCTGCCTCAGGGGGGAAAGAGCCGCGTCCATGCACTTCGTAAATGTGCGAGGAGCTAGAGACAGTCCGAACGGAAGGACTGTATATTGATAGGCCGCTCCCTCGAAGGCAAATCTCAAGAATTGCCTGTGGTGGGGGGCAATCTGGATGTGAAAGTATGCATCTTTCAGATCCAGCGAGCAAAACCAGTCCTTTGTGCGTATGTGCGAAAGGATCTGTTTTAGCGTGAGCATTTTGAATGGCCGTCTCATGAGGGCGCAATTCAAACGCCTGAGGTCGAGGATGGGCCTCAGACCGCCATCCTTTTTTGGGACGAGGAAGTAGCGGCTGTAAAAGCCTGACTCGCTCTGTGCTGGGGGAACCGTTTCCACGGCACCTTTTGCCAGCAGATTCCTCACCTCTGTACGCAAAACCTCTATGTTTTTGCTGTGAACTGAGGTGGAGACCACTCCGCGAAAGCGGGGTGGTCTTCGAGCGAACTGCAGTGTATAACCTCGTTCTATTATGCCCATAACCCATTTCGACACCCCGGGGATGGCTTTCCAAGCCTCGGCCCGTGTGCTGAGGAGTTGCATTGGTTTGAGCGGTTGGGTGCCGCTTAACAACTCTGGAAGAGGAAATTTGCTCTCTTTTTGAAAATGTTTGTTTTTTATATATTTTTTTTTTTTTCCGCTATCACAGCGGTAAGCTGTAAGGGCGCTGACAGAAAGGGCCCGTGAGTTACAGCCAGTTTGTTTGGAAACATGCAGCGCTCTGAACCCGGAACAGAACGGGGTGTTTGGAGGCTGAAGAGAGACATCTTGGGGGCTGGTCCGGCTCTGGCGAGACTTGACCCCTTCCTCTTTCTGTTTTTTAAATCAGGAAGACGCTGGAGGCGCCTGGTCCAACACGACCTTGGGTCGGGGTCCCTGACGTCTAGGGAAAGGGTAGCGTCTGGCCGAGCGGGAGCGATGACGTGGCTCCACCTGGGGGGCTGGCTGAGCAGCTGGCGGGGCGGTCTTTGCAGGCTGCTGAGTCGGCGCCGGTTTGGGGCGACTAGGAGCCGTTGCAGAGCTTGTGCGCTTTGGCAGGAAGTGTCGCATAGCCTGGGACGACTTCTGAGCGGCGGTGAAGCGCTCCGCAAACCCCTCTACTGCTGGACCGAACAGACCGGTAGGAGAGATGGGGGAGTCAAGGAAGGCGACCTTGTCAGCGTCCTTGATCTCCGTCAGGTTTAGCCACAGGTGGCGCTCCAGCACCACCAAGCTGGCCATCGATCTGCCAATCGCCTGTGCCGTCATCTTAGTAGCACGCAACGCCAGGTCGGTCGCGCTGCGTAGTTCACGGAACGCAGCGTCATCTATGCCAGCCTCATCCATACTGCGGAGGAGTTTCGCTTGATAGACTTGGAGGACCGCCATTGAGTGCAGCGCTGATGCTGCCTGTCCAGCCGAAGAATAAGCACGTCCAGCGAGAGCTGAAGTAGTTCTGCATGGCTTGGACGGGTGAGTCGCCTTTGCCTTCCAGCCGATGGCAGTGGGCGGGCACAAATGCGCGGCCACAGACTCATCCAGGGGGGGCAACTTGTCATATCCTTTCTCTTCGGCGCCGTCAACCGTCGTGAGGGCGGAGGAAGAAGAGGTACGAAGGCGGGCGGAGTACGGAGCGCGCCAGGATTTAGAGATCTCACCGTGAACTTCCGGGAAGAACGGTGAGGCTCGCTGACGAGGGGCTTGGCGGCGCCCCGGCAGGAACCATTCGTCCAAACGACTCCGTACAGGCTCCTCAGGAGGAGACCAATCCAGTCCCAGCTCTTCAACAGCCTTAGATAGAACGCGGAAGAGTTCGGCGTCCATACCAGCGCTGGCGGTGCTGGGTTGAACAGATGGAAAGGGGGCGGGGTCTTGCGGCGAGCCCGACAACTCCTCTCCATCAGATGCAGCCAGAGACATGCTGTCATCCATGGCTTCCTCCTCACTCACTCCAAAAGAAACCAGATCGCTCGCGGCAGCCGAGGGATTTTGGTCTGGATGAGTGAAGAGAACGGGAGATTCCTCTTCATGTGGTGAAGGTGAGGCACGCGGGGGATCAGCCGGCGTGAGCTCACCAATCACCGTGCGCCGAGTCACTCTGCCCCGCTGCTTTTTCTTCACAGGCTCTTGTGAAGAAGAAAGCGGGAGGGCGCGAGGGGCGGGGCTGCTCTCTGAAAAGAAAGCGAGCCGCGAGCGCAAAGAGGCGAGACTCATGTCCCCGCAATGGGAACAATCTGTCTCAGCGAGCGCAGCCTCGGCATGGGCGGAGCCCAAACACGAGACGCACTCAGCGTGACTATCGACAGCGTGCAGAGGGGCTCTGCACGAGCAACAGAAACGCCGTGGCATTTGCAACAACGCCAATGAAATTTGCTCTTTTGGAATATGCTCTTCTATCGCCGGATAGCGGCAGGGAATCACTGTCAGCTGCTTGAAGCGTCAAAACCGACGAGCAGGCGGATCCGCTGCGAGGCTCTTCAACGGCGAGAGGCTTCTTTCTCGAGCGAAGGTCAGTCAGTGTCAGCGAAGATGTGAAGTCGTCGCTGAAGGAGAAGGATCTGAGATCCTGTGGCAAAATGCACGCTTATATAGCCGAATTCTCCGCCCCTTTTGGCGCGTTCGGGCGCGAATCATTGCCACAGGCTCGTGCAGCTCCGCTGCCGAGCCATTGGTTTGTTTTCATCTCACTGCACAAACCAATGGTCGTGCAGTTACACTGCGTTATTGAAATACTTCAGTCTCAGGAGAAAAAGGAGCTTTTTCCCATAAGCGTCTTAACGACGCAGTACGAGTGTAGTATCGACAGGGAACAGCGTTTCAGCACATAACAAACTTGGTTCAGGCAATGCAAGCTGAAACTCGGTCCAAAATTAAAATTGCAGTCTGTGCATGAATAAAACCTATTTTGCAACACAGAGAAACATATCTGAAGGTGTTAGAAGTGTTTTGCATGATTTTTGAAGTTAGAGCCTGAAATGTCAGAAAACGGCGTTTTAGCACATAACAAACTTGGTTCAGGCAATGCAAGCAGAAACTCGGTCCAAAAATTAAAATTGCAGTCTGTGCATGAATAAAACCTATTTTGCAACACAGAGAAACATATCTGAAGGTGTTAGAAGTGTTTTGCATGATTTTTGAAGTTAGAGCCTGAAATGTCAGAAAACAGCGTTTCAGCGCAGAACAAACTTGGTTCAGGCAATTCAAGCTGAAACTCGGTCCAATATTAAAATTGCAGTCTGTGCATGAATAAAACCTATTTTGCAACACAGAGAAACATATCTGAAGGTGTTAGAAGTGTTTTGCATGATTTTTGAAGTTAGAGCCTGAAATGTCAGAAAACGGCGTTTCAGCACATAACAAACTTGGTTCAGGCAATTCAAGCTGAAACTCGGTCCAATATTAAAATTGCAGTCTGTGCATGAATAAAACCTATTTTGCAACACAGAGAAACATATCTGAAGGTGTTAGAAGTGTTTTGCATGATTTTTGAAGTTAGAGCCTGAAATGTCAGAAAACAGCGTTTCAGCGCAGAACAAACTTGGTTCAGGCATTTCAAGCTGAAACTCGGTCCAAAATAAAAATTGCAGTCTGTGCATGAATACAACCTATTTTGCAACACAGAGAAACATATCTGAAGGTGTTAGAAGTGTTTTGCATGATTTTTGAAGTTAGAGCCTGAAATGTCAGAAAACAGCTTTTCAGCACATAACAAACTTGGTTCTGGCAATGCAGGCTGAAAATCGGTCCAAAATTAAAATTGCAGTCTGTGCATGAATAAAACCTATTTTGCAACACAGAGAAACATATCTGAAGGTGTTAGAAGTGTTTTGCATGATTTTTGTAGTTAGAGCCTGAAATGTCAGAAAACAGCGTTTCAGCACATAACAAACTTGATTCTGGCAATGCAGGCTGAAACTCGGTCCTAAATTAAAATTGCAGTCTGTGCATGAATAAAACCTATTTTGCAACACAGAGAAACATATCTGAAGGTGTTAGAAGTGTTTTGCATGATTTTTGAAGTTAGAGCCTGAAATGTCAGAAAACAGCGTTTCAGCGCAGAACAAACTTGGTTCAGGCATGTCAAGCTGAAACTCGGTCCAAAATAAAAATTGCAGTCTGTGCATGAATACAACCTATTTTGCAACACAGAGAAACATATCTGAAGGTGTTAGAAGTGTTTTGCATGATTTTTGAAGTTAGAGCCTGAAATGTCAGAAAACAGCTTTTCAGCACATAACAAACTTGGTTCTGGCAATGCAGGCTGAAAATCGGTCCAAAATTAAAATTGCAGTCTGTGTATGAATAAAACCTATTTTGCAACACAGAGAAACATATCTGAAGGTGTTAGAAGTGTTTTGCATGATTTTTGAAGTTAGAGCCTGAAATGTCAGAAAACAGCGTTTCAGCGCAGAACAAACTTGGTTCAGGCATGTCAAGCTGAAACTCGGTCCAAAATAAAAATTGCAGTCTGTGCATGAATACAACCTATTTTGCAACACAGAGAAACATATCTGAAGGTGTTAGAAGTGTTTTGCATGATTTTTGAAGTTAGAGCCTGAAATGTCAGAAAACAGCGTTTCAGCGCAGAACAAACTTGGTTCAGGCAATTCAAGCTGAAACTCGGTCCAATATTAAAATTGCAGTCTGTGCATGAATAAAACCTATTTTGCAACACAGAGAAACATATCTGAAGGTGTTAGAAGTGTTTTGCATGATTTTTGAAGTTAGAGCCTGAAATGTCAGAAAACAGCGTTTCAGCGCAGAACAAACTTGGTTCAGGCATTTCAAGCTGAAACTCGGTCCAAAATAAAAATTGCAGTCTGTGCATGAATACAACCTATTTTGCAACACAGAGAAACATATCTGAAGGTGTTAGAAGTGTTTTGCATGATTTTTGAAGTTAGAGCCTGAAATGTCAGAAAACGGCGTTTCAGCACATAACAAACTTGATTCTGGCAATGCAGGCTGAAACTCGGTCCAAAATTAAAATTGCAGTCTGTGCATGAATAAAACCTATTTTGCAACACAGAGAAACATATCTGAAGGTGTTAGAAGTGTTTTGCATGATTTTTGAAGTTAGAGCCTGAAATGTCAGAAAACGGCGTTTCAGCACATAACAAACTTGGTTTAGGCAATGCAAGCTGAAACTCGGTCCAAAATTAAAATTGCAGTCTGTGCATGAATAAAACCTATTTTGCAACACAGAGAAACATATCTGAAGGTGTTAGAAGTGTTTTGCATGATTTTTGAAGTTAGAGCCTGAAATGTCAGAAAACGGCGTTTTAGCACATAACAAACTTGGTTCAGGCAATGCAAGCAGAAACTCGGTCCAAAAATTAAAATTGCAGTCTGTGCATGAATAAAACCTATTTTGCAACACAGAGAAACATATCTGAAGGTGTTAGAGGTGTTTTGCATGATTTTTGAAGTTAGAGCCTGAAATGTCAGAAAACAGCGTTTCAGCGCAGAACAAACTTGGTTCAGGCAATTCAAGCTGAAACTCGGTCCAATATTAAAATTGCAGTCTGTGCATGAATAAAACCTATTTTGCAACACAGAGAAACATATCTGAAGGTGTTAGAAGTGTTTTGCATGATTTTTGAAGTTAGAGCCTGAAATGTCAGAAAACGGCGTTTCAGCACATAACAAAGTTGGTTCAGGCAATTCAAGCTGAAACTCGGTCCAAAATTAAAATTGCAGTCTGTGCATGAATAAAACCTATTTTGCAACACAGAGAAACATATCTGAAGGTGTTAGAAGTGTTTTGCATGATTTTTGAAGTTAGAGCCTGAAATGTCATAAAACAGCGTTTCAGCGCAGAACAAACTTGGTTCAGGCAATTCAAGCTGAAACTCGGTCCAAAATAAAAATTGCAGTCTGTGCATGAATAAAACCTATTTTGCAACACAGAGAAACATATCTGAAGGTGTTAGAAGTGTTTTGCATGATTTTTGAAGTTAGAGCCTGAAATGTCAGAAAACGGCGTTTCAGCACATAACAAACTTGATTCTGGCAATGCAGGCTGAAACTCGGTCCAAAATTAAAATTGCAGTCTGTGCATGAATAAAACCTATTTTGCAACACAGAGAAACATATCTGAAGGTGTTAGAAGTGTTTTGCATGATTTTTGAAGTTAGAGCCTGAAATGTCAGAAAACAGCTTTTCAGCACATAACAAACTTGGTTCTGGCAATGCAGGCTGAAAATCGGTCCAAAATTAAAATTGCAGTCTGTGCATGAATAAAACCTATTTTGCAACACAGAGAAACATATCTGAAGGTGTTAGAAGTGTTTTGCATGATTTTTGAAGTTAGAGCCTGAAATGTCAGAAAACAGCTTTTCAGCACATAACAAACTTGGTTCTGGCAATGCAGGCTGAAAATCGGTCCAAAATTAAAATTGCAGTCTGTGCATGAATAAAACCTATTTTGCAACACAGAGAAACATATATGAAGGTGTTAGAAGTGTTTTGCATGATTTTTGAAGTTAGAGCCTGAAATGTCAGAAAACAGCGTTTCAGCGCAGAACAAACTTGGTTCAGGCAATTCAAGCTGAAACTCGGTCCAAAATAAAAATTGCAGTCTGTGCATGAATAAAACCTATTTTGCAACACAGAGAAACATATCTGAAGGTGTTAGAAGTGTTTTGCATGATTTTTGAAGTTAGAGCCTGAAATGTCAGAAAACAGCGTTTCAGCGCAGAACAAACTTGGTTCAGGCAATTCAAGCTGAAACTCGGTCCAATATTAAAATTGCAGTCTGTGCATGAATAAAACCTATTTTGCAACACAGAGAAACATATCTGAAGGTGTTAGAAGTGTTTTGCATGATTTTTGAAGTTAGAGCCTGAAATGTCAGAAAACGGCGTTTCAGCACATAACAAACTTGGTTCAGGCAATGCAAGCTGAAACTCGGCCCAAAATAAAAATTGCAGTCTGTGCATGAATAAAACCTATTTTGCAACACAGAGAAACATATCTGAAGGTGTTAGAAGTGTTTTGCATGATTTTTGAAGTTAGAGCCTGAAATGTCAGAAAACAGCGTTTCAGCACATAACAAACTTGATTCTGGCAATGCAGGCTGAAACTCGGTCCAAAATTAAAATTGCAGTCTGTGCATGAATAAAACCTATTTTGCAACACAGAGAAACATATCTGAAGGTGTTAGAAGTGTTTTGCATGATTTTTGAAGTTAGAGCCTGAAATGTCAGAAAACGGCGTTTCAGCACATAACAAACTTGGTTTAGGCAATGCAAGCTGAAACTCGGTCCAAAATTAAAATTGCAGTCTGTGCATGAATAAAACCTATTTTGCAACACAGAGAAACATATCTGAAGGTGTTAGAAGTGTTTTGCATGATTTTTGAAGTTAGAGCCTGAAATGTCAGAAAACGGCGTTTTAGCACATAACAAACTTGGTTCAGGCAATGCAAGCAGAAACTCGGTCCAAAAATTAAAATTGCAGTCTGTGCATGAATAAAACCTATTTTGCAACACAGAGAAACATATCTGAAGGTGTTAGAGGTGTTTTGCATGATTTTTGAAGTTAGAGCCTGAAATGTCAGAAAACAGCGTTTCAGCGCAGAACAAACTTGGTTCAGGCAATTCAAGCTGAAACTCGGTCCAATATTAAAATTGCAGTCTGTGCATGAATAAAACCTATTTTGCAACACAGAGAAACATATCTGAAGGTGTTAGAAGTGTTTTGCATGATTTTTGAAGTTAGAGCCTGAAATGTCAGAAAACAGCGTTTCAGCGCAGAACAAACTTGGTTCAGGCAATTCAAGCTGAAACTCGGTCCAAAATAAAAAATTGCAGTCTGTGCATGAATACAACCTATTTTGCAACACAGAGAAACATATCTGAAGGTGTTAGAAGTGTTTTGCATGATTTTTGAAGTTAGAGCCTGAAATGTCAGAAAACGGCTTTTCAGCACATAACAAAGTTGGTTCAGGCAATTCAAGCTGAAACTCGGCCCAAAATTAAAATTGCAGTCTGTGCATGAATAAAACCTATTTTGCAACACAGAGAAACATATCTGAAGGTGTTAGAAGTGTTTTGCATGATTTTTGAAGTTAGAGCCTGAAATGTCAGAAAACAGCGTTTCAGCACATAACAAACTTGGTTCTGGCAATTCAAACTGAAACTCGGCCCAAAATAAAAATTGCAGTCTGTGCATGAATAAAACCTATTTTGCAACACAGAGAAACATATCTGAAGGTGTTAGAAGTGTTTTGCATGATTTTTGAAGTTAGAGCCTGAAATGTCATAAAACAGCGTTTCAGCACATAACAAACTTGGTTCAGGCAATGCAAGCTGAAACTCGGCCCAAAATTAAAATTGCAGTCTGTGCATGAATAAAACCTATTTTGCAACACAGAGAAACATATCTGAAGGTGTTAGAAGTGTTTTGCATGATTTTTGAAGTCAGAGCCTGAAATGTCAGAAAACGGCGTTTCAGCACATAACAAAGTTGGTTCAGGCAATTCAAGCTGAAACTCGGTCCAAAATTAAAATTGCAGTCTGTGCATGAATAAAACCTATTTTGCAACACAGAGAAACATATCTGAAGGTGTTAGAAGTGTTTTGCATGATTTTTGAAGTTAGAGCCTGAAATGTCAGAAAACAGCTTTTCAGCACATAACAAACTTGGTTCTGGCAATGCAGGCTGAAAATCGGTCCAAAATTAAAATTGCAGTCTGTGCATGAATAAAACCTATTTTGCAACACAGAGAAACATATATGAAGGTGTTAGAAGTGTTTTGCATGATTTTTGAAGTTAGAGCCTGAAATGTCAGAAAACAGCGTTTCAGCGCAGAACAAACTTGGTTCAGGCAATTCAAGCTGAAACTCGGTCCAAAATAAAAATTGCAGTCTGTGCATGAATACAACCTATTTTGCAACACAGAGAAACATATCTGAAGGTGTTAGAAGTGTTTTGCATGATTTTTGAAGTTAGAGCCTGAAATGTCAGAAAACGGCGTTTCAGCACATAACAAACTTGGTTCAGGCAATTCAAGCTGAAACTCGGTCCAAAATTAAAATTGCAGTCTGTGCATGAATAAAACCTATTTTGCTACACAGAGAAACATATCTGAAGGTGTTAGAAGTGTTTTGCATGATTTTTGAAGTTAGAGCCTGAAATGTCAGAAAACAGCTTTTCAGCACATAACAAACTTGGTTCTGGCAATGCAGGCTGAAAATCGGTCCAAAAATTAAAATTGCAGTCTGTGCATGAATAAAACCTATTTTGCAACACAGAGAAACATATCTGAAGGTGTTAGAAGTGTTTTGCATGATTTTTGAAGTTAGAGCCTGAAATGTCAGAAAACAGCGTTTCAGTGCAGAACAAACTTGGTTCAGGCAATTCAAGCTGAAACTCGGTCCAATATTAAAATTGCAGACTGTGCATGAATAAAACCTATTTTGCAACACAGAGAAACATATCTGAAGGTGTTAGAAGTGTTTTGCATGATTTTTGAAGTTAGAGCCTGAAATGTCAGAAAACAGCGTTTCAGCGCAGAACAAACTTGGTTCAGGCAATTCAAGCTGAAACTCGGTCCAAAATAAAAATTGCAGTCTGTGCATGAATACAACCTATTTTGCAACACAGAGAAACATATCTGAAGGTGTTAGAAGTGTTTTGCATGATTTTTGAAGTTAGAGCCTGAAATGTCAGAAAACGGCTTTTCAGCACATAACAAAGTTGGTTCAGGCAATTCAAGCTGAAACTCGGCCCAAAATTAAAATTGCAGTCTGTGCATGAATAAAACCTATTTTGCAACACAGAGAAACATATCTGAAGGTGTTAGAAGTGTTTTGCATGATTTTTGAAGTTAGAGCCTGAAATGTCAGAAAACAGCGTTTCAGCACATAACAAACTTGGTTCTGGCAATTCAAACTGAAACTCGGTCCAAAATTAAAATTGCAGTCTGTGCATGAATAAAACCTATTTTGCAACACAGAGAAACATATCTGAAGGTGTTAGAAGTGTTTTGCATGATTTTTGAAGTTAGAGCCTGAAATGTCATAAAACAGCGTTTCAGCACATAACAAACTTGGTTCAGGCAATGCAAGCTGAAACTCGGCCCAAAATTAAAATTGCAGTCTGTGCATGAATAAAACCTATTTTGCAACACAGAGAAACATATCTGAAGGTGTTAGAAGTGTTTTGCATGATTTTTGAAGTCAGAGCCTGAAATGTCAGAAAACGGCGTTTCAGCACATAACAAAGTTGGTTCAGGCAATTCAAGCTGAAACTCGGTCCAAAATTAAAATTGCAGTCTGTGCATGAATAAAACCTATTTTGCAACACAGAGAAACATATCTGAAGGTGTTAGAAGTGTTTTGCATGATTTTTGAAGTTAGAGCCTGAAATGTCAGAAAACAGCTTTTCAGCACATAACAAACTTGGTTCTGGCAATGCAGGCTGAAAATCGGTCCAAAATTAAAATTGCAGTCTGTGCATGAATAAAACCTATTTTGCAACACAGAGAAACATATATGAAGGTGTTAGAAGTGTTTTGCATGATTTTTGAAGTTAGAGCCTGAAATGTCAGAAAACAGCGTTTCAGCGCAGAACAAACTTGGTTCAGGCAATTCAAGCTGAAACTCGGTCCAAAATAAAAATTGCAGTCTGTGCATGAATACAACCTATTTTGCAACACAGAGAAACATATCTGAAGGTGTTAGAAGTGTTTTGCATGATTTTTGAAGTTAGAGCCTGAAATGTCAGAAAACGGCGTTTCAGCACATAACAAACTTGGTTCAGGCAATTCAAGCTGAAACTCGGTCCAAAATTAAAATTGCAATCTGTGCATGAATAAAACCTATTTTGCTACACAGAGAAACATATCTGAAGGTGTTAGAAGTGTTTTGCATGATTTTTGAAGTTAGAGCCTGAAATGTCAGAAAACAGCTTTTCAGCACATAACAAACTTGGTTCTGGCAATGCAGGCTGAAAATCGGTCCAAAAATTAAAATTGCAGTCTGTGCATGAATAAAACCTATTTTGCAACACAGAGAAACATATCTGAAGGTGTTAGAAGTGTTTTGCATGATTTTTGAAGTTAGAGCCTGAAATGTCAGAAAACAGCGTTTCAGTGCAGAACAAACTTGGTTCAGGCAATTCAAGCTGAAACTCGGTCCAATATTAAAATTGCAGACTGTGCATGAATAAAACCTATTTTGCAACACAGAGAAACATATCTGAAGGTGTTAGAAGTGTTTTGCATGATTTTTGAAGTTAGAGCCTGAAATGTCAGAAAACAGCGTTTCAGCGCAGAACAAACTTGGTTCAGGCAATTCAAGCTGAAACTCGGTCCAAAATAAAAATTGCAGTCTGTGCATGAATACAACCTATTTTGCAACACAGAGAAACATATCTGAAGGTGTTAGAAGTGTTTTGCATGATTTTTGAAGTTAGAGCCTGAAATGTCAGAAAACGGCTTTTCAGCACATAACAAAGTTGGTTCAGGCAATTCAAGCTGAAACTCGGCCCAAAATTAAAATTGCAGTCTGTGCATGAATAAAACCTATTTTGCAACACAGAGAAACATATCTGAAGGTGTTAGAAGTGTTTTGCATGATTTTTGAAGTCAGAGCCTGAAATGTCAGAAAACGGCGTTTCAGCACATAACAAAGTTGGTTCAGGCAATTCAAACTGAAACTCGGTCCAAAATTAAAATTGCAGTCTGTGCATGAATAAAACCTATTTTGCAACACAGAGAAACATATCTGAAGGTGTTAGAAGTGTTTTGCATGATTTTTGAAGTTAGAGCCTGAAATGTCAGAAAACAGCTTTTCAGCACATAACAAACTTGGTTCTGGCAATGCAGGCTGAAAATCGGTCCAAAATTAAAATTGCAGTCTGTGCATGAATAAAACCTATTTTGCAACACAGAGAAACATATATGAAGGTGTTAGAAGTGTTTTGCATGATTTTTGAAGTTAGAGCCTGAAATGTCAGAAAACAGCGTTTCAGCGCAGAACAAACTTGGTTCAGGCAATTCAAGCTGAAACTCGGTCCAAAATAAAAATTGCAGTCTGTGCATGAATACAACCTATTTTGCAACACAGAGAAACATATCTGAAGGTGTTAGAAGTGTTTTGCATGATTTTTGAAGTTAGAGCCTGAAATGTCAGAAAACGGCGTTTCAGCACATAACAAACTTGGTTCAGGCAATGCAAGCTGAAACTCGGCCCAAAATAAAAATTGCAGTCTGTGCATGAATAAAACCTATTTTGCAACACAGAGAAACATATCTGAAGGTGTTAGAAGTGTTTTGCATGATTTTTGAAGTTAGAGCCTGAAATATCAGAAAACAGCGTTTCAGCACATAACAAACTTGATTCTGGCAATGCAGGCTGAAACTCGGTCCAAAATTAAAATTGCAGTCTGTGCATGAATAAAACCTATTTTGCAACACAGAGAAACATATCTGAAGGTGTTAGAAGTGTTTTGCATGATTTTTGAAGTTAGAGCCTGAAATGTCAGAAAACGGCGTTTCAGCACATAACAAACTTGGTTTAGGCAATGCAAGCTGAAACTCGGTCCAAAATTAAAATTGCAGTCTGTGCATGAATAAAACCTATTTTGCAACACAGAGAAACATATCTGAAGGTGTTAGAAGTGTTTTGCATGATTTTTGAAGTTAGAGCCTGAAATGTCAGAAAACGGCGTTTTAGCACATAACAAACTTGGTTCAGGCAATGCAAGCAGAAACTCGGTCCAAAAATTAAAATTGCAGTCTGTGCATGAATAAAACCTATTTTGCAACACAGAGAAACATATCTGAAGGTGTTAGAGGTGTTTTGCATGATTTTTGAAGTTAGAGCCTGAAATGTCAGAAAACAGCGTTTCAGCGCAGAACAAACTTGGTTCAGGCAATTCAAGCTGAAACTCGGTCCAATATTAAAATTGCAGTCTGTGCATGAATAAAACCTATTTTGCAACACAGAGAAACATATCTGAAGGTGTTAGAAGTGTTTTGCATGATTTTTGAAGTTAGAGCCTGAAATGTCAGAAAACGGCGTTTCAGCACATAACAAACTTGGTTCAGGCAATTCAAGCTGAAACTCGGTCCAATATTAAAATTGCAGTCTGTGCATGAATAAAACCTATTTTGCAACACAGAGAAACATATCTGAAGGTGTTAGAAGTGTTTTGCATGATTTTTGAAGTTAGAGCCTGAAATGTCAGAAAACAGCGTTTCAGCACATAACAAACTTGATTCTGGCAATGCAGGCTGAAACTCGGTCCAAAATTAAAATTGCAGTCTGTGCATGAATAAAACCTATTTTGCAACACAGAGAAACATATCTGAAGGTGTTAGAAGTGTTTTGCATGATTTTTGAAGTTAGAGCCTGAAATGTCAGAAAACGGCGTTTCAGCACATAACAAACTTGGTTCAGGCAATGCAAGCTGAAACTCGGTCCAAAATTAAAATTGCAGTCTGTGCATGAATAAAACCTATTTTGCAACACAGAGAAACATATCTGAAGGTGTTAGAAGTGTTTTGCATGATTTTTGAAGTTAGAGCCTGAAATGTCAGAAAACGGCGTTTAAGCACATAACAAACTTGGTTCAGGCAATGCAAGCAGAAACTCGGTCCAAAATTAAAATTGCAGTCTGTGCATGAATAAAACCTATTTTGCAACACAGAGAAACATATCTGAAGGTGTTAGAAGTGTTTTGCATGATTTTTGAAGTTAGAGCCTGAAATGTCAGAAAACAGCGTTTCAGCGCAGAACAAACTTGGTTCAGGCAATTCAAGCTGAAACTCGGTCCAAAATAAAAATTGCAGTCTGTGCATGAATACAACCTATTTTGCAACACAGAGAAACATATCTGAAGGTGTTAGAAGTGTTTTGCATGATTTTTGAAGTTAGAGCCTGAAATGTCAGAAAACGGCGTTTCAGCACATAACAAAGTTGGTTCAGGCAATTCAAGCTGAAACTCGGTCCAAAATTAAAATTGCAGTCTGTGCATGAATAAAACCTATTTTGCAACACAGAGAAACATATCTGAAGGTGTTAGAAGAGTTTTGCATGATTTTTGAAGTTAGAGCCTGAAATGTCAGAAAACGGCGTTTCAGCACATAACAAACTTGGTTCAGGCAATGCAAGCTGAAACTCGGCCCAAAATAAAAATTGCAGTCTGTGCATGAATAAAACCTATTTTGCAACACAGAGAAACATATCTGAAGGTGTTAGAAGTGTTTTGCATGATTTTTGAAGTTAGAGCCTGAAATGTCAGAAAACAGCGTTTCAGCACATAACAAACTCGGTTCTGGCAATGCAGGCTGAAACTCGGTCCAAAATTAAAATTGCAGTCTGTGCATGAATAAAACCTATTTTGCAACACAGAGAAACATATCTGAAGGTGTTAGAAGTGTTTTGCATGATTTTTGAAGTTAGAGCCTGAAATGTCAGAAAACGGCGTTTCAGCACATAACAAACTTGGTTCAGGCAATGCAAGCTGAAACTCGGCCCAAAATTAAAATTGCAGTCTGTGCATGAATAAAACCTATTTTGCAACACAGAGAAACATATCTGAAGGTGTTAGAAGTGTTTTGCATGATTTTTGAAGTTAGAGCCTGAAATGTCAGAAAACGGCGTTTCAGCACATAACAAACTTGGTTCAGGCAATTCAAGCTGAAACTCGGTCCAAAATTAAAATTGCAGTCTGTGCATGAATAAAACCTATTTTGCTACACAGAGAAACATATCTGAAGGTGTTAGAAGTGTTTTGCATGATTTTTGAAGTTAGAGCCTGAAATGTCAGAAAACAGCTTTTCAGCACATAACAAACTTGGTTCTGGCAATGCAGGCTGAAAATCGGTCCAAAAATTAAAATTGCAGTCTGTGCATGAATAAAACCTATTTTGCAACACAGAGAAACATATCTGAAGGTGTTAGAAGTGTTTTGCATGATTTTTGAAGTTAGAGCCTGAAATGTCAGAAAACAGCGTTTCAGTGCAGAACAAACTTGGTTCAGGCAATTCAAGCTGAAACTCGGTCCAATATTAAAATTGCAGACTGTGCATGAATAAAACCTATTTTGCAACACAGAGAAACATATCTGAAGGTGTTAGAAGTGTTTTGCATGATTTTTGAAGTTAGAGCCTGAAATGTCAGAAAACGGCGTTTCAGCACATAACAAACTTGGTTCAGGCAATTCAAGCTGAAACTCGGTCCAATATTAAAATTGCAGTCTGTGCATGAATAAAACCTATTTTGCAACACAGAGAAACATATCTGAAGGTGTTAGAAGTGTTTTGAATGATTTTTGAAGTTAGAGCCTGAAATGTCAGAAAACAGCGTTTCAGCACATAACAAACTTGATTCTGGCAATGCAGGCTGAAACTCGGTCCAAAATTAAAATTGCAGTCTGTGCATGAATAAAACCTATTTTGCAACACAGAGAAACATATCTGAAGGTGTTAGAAGTGTTTTGCATGATTTTTGAAGTTAGAGCCTGAAATGTCAGAAAACGGCGTTTCAGCACATAACAAACTTGGTTCAGGCAATTCAAGCTGAAACTCTGTCCAAAATAAAAATTGCAGTCTGTGCATGAATAAAACCTATTTTGCAACACAGAGAAACATATCTGAAGGTTTTAGAAGTGTTTTGCATGATTTTTGAAGTTAGAGCCTGAAATGTCAGAAAACGGCGTTTCAGCACATAACAAAGTTGGTTCAGGCAATTCAAGCTGAAACTCGGTCCAAAATTAAAATTGCAGTCTGTGCATGAATAAAACCTATTTTGCAACACAGAGAAACATATCTGAAGGTGTTAGAAGTGTTTTGCATGATTTTTGAAGTTAGAGCCTGAAATGTCAGAAAACAGCTTTTCAGCACATAACAAACTTGGTTCTGGCAATGCAGGCTGAAAATCGGTCCAAAATTAAAATTGCAGTCTGTGCATGAATAAAACCTATTTTGCAACACAGAGAAACATATCTGAAGGTGTTAGAAGTGTTTTGCATGATTTTTGAAGTTAGAGCCTGAAATGTCAGAAAACAGCGTTTCAGCGCAGAACAAACTTGGTTCAGGCAATTCAAGCTGAAACTCGGTCCAAAATAAAAATTGCAGTCTGTGCATGAATAAAACCTATTTTGCAACACAGAGAAACATATCTGAAGGTGTTAGAAGTGTTTTGCATGATTTTTGAAGTTAGAGCCTGAAATGTCAGAAAACAGCTTTTCAGCACATAACAAACTTGGTTCTGGCAATGCAGGCTGAAAATCGGTCCAAAATTAAAATTGCAGTCTGTGCATGAATAAAACCTATTTTGCAACACAGAGAAACATATCTGAAGGTGTTAGAAGTGTTTTGCATGATTTTTGAAGTTAGAGCCTGAAATGTCAGAAAACGGCGTTTCAGCACATAACAAACTTGGTTCAGGCAATGCAAGCTGAAACTCGGTCCAAAATTAAAATTGCAGTCTGTGCATGAATAAAACCTATTTTGCAACACAGAGAAACATATCTGAAGGTGTTAGAAGTGTTTTGCATGATTTTTGAAGTTAGAGCCTGAAATGTCAGAAAACAGCGTTTCAGCGCAGAACAAACTTGGTTCAGGCAATTCAAGCTGAAACTCGGTCCAAAATAAAAATTGCAGTCTGTGCATGAATAAAACCTATTTTGCAACACAGAGAAACATATCTGAAGGTGTTAGAAGTGTTTTGCATGATTTTTGAAGTTAGAGCCTGAAATGTCAGAAAACAGCGTTTCAGCACATAACAAACTTGGTTCTGGCAATTCAAACTGAAACTCGGTCCAAAATTAAAATTGCAGTCTGTGCATGAATAAAACCTATTTTGCAACACAGAGAAACATATCTGAAGGTGTTAGAAGTGTTTTGCATGATTTTTGAAGTTAGAGCCTGAAATGTCATAAAACAGCGTTTCAGCACATAACAAACTTGGTTCAGGCAATGCAAGCTGAAACTCGGCCCAAAATTAAAATTGCAGTCTGTGCATGAATAAAACCTATTTTGCAACACAGAGAAACATATCTGAAGGTGTTAGAAGTGTTTTGCATGATTTTTGAAGTCAGAGCCTGAAATGTCAGAAAACGGCGTTTCAGCACATAACAAAGTTGGTTCAGGCAATTCAAGCTGAAACTCGGTCCAAAATTAAAATTGCAGTCTGTGCATGAATAAAACCTATTTTGCAACACAGAGAAACATATCTGAAGGTGTTAGAAGTGTTTTGCATGATTTTTGAAGTTAGAGCCTGAAATGTCATAAAACAGCGTTTCAGCGCAGAACAAACTTGGTTCAGGCAATTCAAGCTGAAACTCGGTCCAAAATAAAAATTGCAGTCTGTGCATGAATAAAACATATTTTGCAACACAGAGAAACATATCTGAAGGTGTTAGAAGTGTTTTGCATGATTTTTGAAGTTAGAGCCTGAAATGTCAGAAAACGGCGTTTCAGCACATAACAAACTTGGTTCTGGCAATGCAGGCTGAAAATCGGTCCAAAATTAAAATTGCAGTCTGTGCATGAATAAAACCTATTTTGCAACACAGAGAAACATATCTGAAGGTGTTAGAAGTGTTTTGCATGATTTTTGAAGTTAGAGCCTGAAATGTCAGAAAACGGCGTTTCAGCACATAACAAACTTGATTCTGGCAATGCAGGCTGAAACTCGGTCCAAAATTAAAATTGCAGTCTGTGCATGAATAAAACCTATTTTGCAACACAGAGAAACATATCTGAAGGTGTTAGAAGTGTTTTGCATGATTTTTGAAGTTAGAGCCTGAAATGTCAGAAAACGGCGTTTCAGCACATAACAAACTTGATTCTGGCAATGCAGGCTGAAACTCGGTCCAAAATTAAAATTGCAGTCTGTGCATGAATAAAACCTATTTTGCAACACAGAGAAACATATCTGAAGGTGTTAGAAGTGTTTTGCATGATTTTTGAAGTTAGAGCCTGAAATGTCAGAAAACGGCGTTTCAGCACATAACAAACTTGGTTCAGGCAATGCAAGCTGAAACTCGGCCCAAAATTAAAATTGCAGTCTGTGCATGAATAAAACCTATTTTGCAACACAGAGAAACATATCTGAAGGTGTTAGAAGTGTTTTGCATGATTTTTGAAGTTAGAGCCTGAAATGTCAGAAAACAGCGTTTCAGCACATAACAAACTTGATTCTGGCAATGCAGGCTGAAACTCGGTCCAAAATTAAAATTGCAGTCTGTGCATGAATAAAACCTATTTTGCAACACAGAGAAACATATCTGAAGGTGTTAGAAGTGTTTTGCATGATTTTTGCAGTTAGAGCCTGAAATGTCAGAAAACGGCGTTTCAGCACATAACAAACTTGGTTCAGGCAATGCAAGCTGAAACTCGGTCCAAAATTAAAATTGCAGTCTGTGCATGAATAAAACCTATTTTGCAACACAGAGAAACATATCTGAAGGTGATAGAAGTGTTTTGCATGATTTTTGAAGTTAGAGCCTGAAATGTCAGAAAACGGCGTTTCAGCACATAACAAACTTGGTTCAGGCAATGCAAGCTGAAACTCGGTCCAAAATTAAAATTGCAGTCTGTGCATGAATAAAACCTATTTTGCAACACAGAGAAACATATCTGAAGGTGTTAGAAGTGTTTTGCATGATTTTTGAAGTTAGAGCCTGAAATGTCAGAAAACAGCGTTTCAGCGCAGAACAAACTTGGTTCAGGCAATTCAAGCTGAAACTCGGTCCAAAATAAAAATTGCAGTCTGTGCATGAATAAAACCTATTTTGCAACACAGAGAAACATATCTGAAGGTGTTAGAAGTGTTTTGCATGATTTTTGAAGTTAGAGCCTGAAATGTCAGAAAACAGCGTTTCAGCACATAACAAACTTGGTTCTGGCAATTCAAACTGAAACTCGGTCCAAAATTAAAATTGCAGTCTGTGCATGAATAAAACCTATTTTGCAACACAGAGAAACATATCTGAAGGTGTTAGAAGTGTTTTGCATGATTTTTGAAGTTAGAGCCTGAAATGTCATAAAACAGCGTTTCAGCACATAACAAACTTGGTTCAGGCAATGCAAGCTGAAACTCGGCCCAAAATTAAAATTGCAGTCTGTGCATGAATAAAACCTATTTTGCAACACAGAGAAACATATCTGAAGGTGTTAGAAGTGTTTTGCATGATTTTTGAAGTCAGAGCCTGAAATGTCAGAAAACGGCGTTTCAGCACATAACAAAGTTGGTTCAGGCAATTCAAGCTGAAACTCGGTCCAAAATTAAAATTGCAGTCTGTGCATGAATAAAACCTATTTTGCAACACAGAGAAACATATCTGAAGGTGTTAGAAGTGTTTTGCATGATTTTTGAAGTTAGAGCCTGAAATGTCATAAAACAGCGTTTCAGCGTAGAACAAACTTGGTTCAGGCAATTCAAGCTGAAACTCGGTCCAAAATAAAAATTGCAGTCTGTGCATGAATAAAACCTATTTTGCAACACAGAGAAACATATCTGAAGGTGTTAGAAGTGTTTTGCATGATTTTTGAAGTTAGAGCCTGAAATGTCAGAAAACGGCGTTTCAGCACATAACAAATTTGGTTCAGGCAATTCAAGCTGAAACTCGGTCCAAAATTAAAATTGCAGTCTGTGCATGAATAAAACCTATTTTGCAACACAGAGAAACATATCTGAAGGTGTTAGAAGTGTTTTGCATGATTTTTGAAGTTAGAGCCTGAAATGTCATAAAACAGCGTTTCAGCGCAGAACAAACTTGGTTCAGGCAATTCAAGCTGAAACTCGGTCCAAAATAAAAATTGCAGTCTGTGCATGAATAAAACCTATTTTGCAACACAGAGAAACATATCTGAAGGTGTTAGAAGTGTTTTGCATGATTTTTGAAGTTAGAGCCTGAAATGTCAGAAAACGGCGTTTCAGCACATAACAAACTTGATTCTGGCAATGCAGGCTGAAACTCGGTCCAAAATTAAAATTGCAGTCTGTGCATGAATAAAACCTATTTTGCAACACAGAGAAACATATCTGAAGGTGTTAGAAGTGTTTTGCATGATTTTTGAAGTTAGAGCCTGAAATGTCAGAAAACAGCTTATCAGCACATAACAAACTTGGTTCTGGCAATGCAGGCTGAAAATCGGTCCAAAATTAAAATTGCAGTCTGTGCATGAATAAAACCTATTTTGCAACACAGAGAAACATATCTGAAGGTGTTAGAAGTGTTTTGCATGATTTTTGAAGTTAGAGCCTGAAATGTCAGAAAACGGCGTTTCAGCACATAACAAAGTTGGTTCAGGCAATTCAAGCTGAAACTCGGTCCAAAATTAAAATTGCAGTCTGTGCATGAATAAAACCTATTTTGCAACACAGAGAAACATATCTGAAGGTGTTAGAAGTGTTTTGCATGATTTTTGAAGTTAGAGCCTGAAATGTCAGAAAACAGCTTTTCAGCACATAACAAACTTGGTTCTGGCAATGCAGGCTGAAAATCGGTCCAAAATTAAAATTGCAGTCTGTGCATGAATAAAACCTATTTTGCAACACAGAGAAACATATATGAAGGTGTTAGAAGTGTTTTGCATGATTTTTGAAGTTAGAGCCTGAAATGTCAGAAAACAGCGTTTCAGCGCAGAACAAACTTGGTTCAGGCAATTCAAGCTGAAACTCGGTCCAAAATAAAAATTGCAGTCTGTGCATGAATACAACCTATTTTGCAACACAGAGAAACATATCTGAAGGTGTTAGAAGTGTTTTGCATGATTTTTGAAGTTAGAGCCTGAAATGTCAGAAAACGGCGTTTCAGCACATAACAAACTTGATTCTGGCAATGCAGGCTGAAACTCGGTCCAAAATTAAAATTGCAGTCTGTGCATGAATAAAACCTATTTTGCAACACAGAGAAACATATCTGAAGGTGTTAGAAGTGTTTTGCATGATTTTTGAAGTTAGAGCCTGAAATGTCAGAAAACGGCGTTTCAGCACATAACAAACTTGGTTCAGGCAATGCAAGCTGAAACTCGGTCCAAAATTAAAATTGCAGTCTGTGCATGAATAAAACCTATTTTGCAACACAGAGAAACATATCTGAAGGTGATAGAAGTGTTTTGCATGATTTTTGAAGTTAGAGCCTGAAATGTCAGAAAACGGCGTTTCAGCACATAACAAACTTGGTTCAGGCAATGCAAGCTGAAACTCGGTCCAAAATTAAAATTGCAGTCTGTGCATGAATAAAACCTATTTTGCAACACAGAGAAACATATCTGAAGGTGTTAGAAGTGTTTTGCATGATTTTTGAAGTTAGAGCCTGAAATGTCAGAAAACAGCGTTTCAGCGCAGAACAAACTTGGTTCAGGCAATTCAAGCTGAAACTCGGTCCAAAATAAAAATTGCAGTCTGTGCATGAATAAAACCTATTTTGCAACACAGAGAAACATATCTGAAGGTGTTAGAAGTGTTTTGCATGATTTTTGAAGTTAGAGCCTGAAATGTCATAAAACAGCGTTTCAGCACATAACAAACTTGGTTCAGGCAATGCAAGCTGAAACTCGGCCCAAAATTAAAATTGCAGTCTGTGCATGAATAAAACCTATTTTGCAACACAGAGAAACATATCTGAAGGTGTTAGAAGTGTTTTGCATGATTTTTGAAGTCAGAGCCTGAAATGTCAGAAAACGGCGTTTCAGCACATAACAAAGTTGGTTCAGGCAATTCAAGCTGAAACTCGGTCCAAAATTAAAATTGCAGTCTGTGCATGAATAAAACCTATTTTGCAACACAGAGAAACATATCTGAAGGTGTTAGAAGTGTTTTGCATGATTTTTGAAGTTAGAGCCTGAAATGTCATAAAACAGCGTTTCAGCGCAGAACAAACTTGGTTCAGGCAATTCAAGCTGAAACTCGGTCCAAAATAAAAATTGCAGTCTGTGCATGAATAAAACCTATTTTGCAACACAGAGAAACATATCTGAAGGTGTTAGAAGTGTTTTGCATGATTTTTGAAGTTAGAGCCTGAAATGTCAGAAAACGGCGTTTCAGCACATAACAAATTTGGTTCAGGCAATTCAAGCTGAAACTCGGTCCAAAATTAAAATTGCAGTCTGTGCATGAATAAAACCTATTTTGCAACACAGAGAAACATATCTGAAGGTGTTAGAAGTGTTTTGCATGATTTTTGAAGTTAGAGCCTGAAATGTCATAAAACAGCGTTTCAGCGCAGAACAAACTTGGTTCAGGCAATTCAAGCTGAAACTCGGTCCAAAATAAAAATTGCAGTCTGTGCATGAATAAAACCTATTTTGCAACACAGAGAAACATATCTGAAGGTGTTAGAAGTGTTTTGCATGATTTTTGAAGTTAGAGCCTGAAATGTCAGAAAACGGCGTTTCAGCACATAACAAACTTGATTCTGGCAATGCAGGCTGAAACTCGGTCCAAAATTAAAATTGCAGTCTGTGCATGAATAAAACCTATTTTGCAACACAGAGAAACATATCTGAAGGTGTTAGAAGTGTTTTGCATGATTTTTGAAGTTAGAGCCTGAAATGTCAGAAAACAGCTTATCAGCACATAACAAACTTGGTTCTGGCAATGCAGGCTGAAAATCGGTCCAAAATTAAAATTGCAGTCTGTGCATGAATAAAACCTATTTTGCAACACAGAGAAACATATATGAAGGTGTTAGAAGTGTTTTGCATGATTTTTGAAGTTAGAGCCTGAAATGTCAGAAAACAGCGTTTCAGCGCAGAACAAACTTGGTTCAGGCAATTCAAGCTGAAACTCGGTCCAAAATAAAAATTGCAGTCTGTGCATGAATACAACCTATTTTGCAACACAGAGAAACATATCTGAAGGTGTTAGAAGTGTTTTGCATGATTTTTGAAGTTAGAGCCTGAAATGTCAGAAAACGGCGTTTCAGCACATAACAAACTTGGTTCAGGCAATGCAAGCTGAAACTCGGCCCAAAATAAAAATTGCAGTCTGTGCATGAATAAAACCTATTTTGCAACACAGAGAAACATATCTGAAGGTGTTAGAAGTGTTTTGCATGATTTTTGAAGTTAGAGCCTGAAATGTCAGAAAACAGCGTTTCAGCACATAACAAACTTGATTCTGGTAATGCAGGCTGAAACTCGGTCCAAAATTAAAATTGCAGTCTGTGCATGAATAAAACCTATTTTGCAACACAGAGAAACATATCTGAAGGTGTTAGAAGTGTTTTGCATGATTTTTGAAGTTAGAGCCTGAAATGTCAGAAAACGGCGTTTCAGCACATAACAAACTTGGTTCAGGCAATGCAAGCTGAAACTCGGTCCAAAATTAAAATTGCAGTCTGTGCATGAATAAAACCTATTTTGCAACACAGAGAAACATATCTGAAGGTGTTAGAAGTGTTTTGCATGATTTTTGAAGTTAGAGCCTGAAATGTCAGAAAACGGCATTTTAGCACATAACAAACTTGGTTCAAGCAATGCAAGCAGAAACTCGGTCCAAAAATTAAAATTGCAGTCTGTGCATGAATAAAACCTATTTTGCAACACAGAGAAACATATCTGAAGGTGTTAGAGTTGTTTTGCATGATTTTTGAAGTTAGAGCCTGAAATGTCAGAAAACGGCGTTTCAGCACATAACAAACTTGATTCTGGCAATGCAGGCTGAAACTCGGTCCAAAATTAAAATTGCAGTCTGTGCATGAATAAAACCTATTTTGCAACACAGAGAAACATATCTGAAGGTGTTAGAAGTGTTTTGCATGATTTTTGAAGTTAGAGCCTGAAATGTCAGAAAACGGCGTTTCAGCACATAACAAACTTGGTTCAGGCAATGCAAGCTGAAACTCGGCCCAAAATTAAAATTGCAGTCTGTGCATGAATAAAACCTATTTTGCAACACAGAGAAACATATCTGAAGGTGTTAGAAGTGTTTTGCATGATTTTTGAAGTTAGAGCCTGAAATGTCAGAAAACAGCGTTTCAGCACATAACAAACTTGATTCTGGCAATGCAGGCTGAAACTCGGTCCAAAATTAAAATTGCAGTCTGTGCATGAATAAAACCTATTTTGCAACACAGAGAAACATATCTGAAGGTGTTAGAAGTGTTTTGCATGATTTTTGCAGTTAGAGCCTGAAATGTCAGAAAACGGCGTTTCAGCACATAACAAACTTGGTTCAGGCAATGCAAGCTGAAACTCGGTCCAAAATTAAAATTGCAGTCTGTGCATGAATAAAACCTATTTTGCAACACAGAGAAACATATCTGAAGGTGATAGAAGTGTTTTGCATGATTTTTGAAGTTAGAGCCTGAAATGTCAGAAAACGGCGTTTCAGCACATAACAAACTTGGTTCAGGCAATGCAAGCTGAAACTCGGTCCAAAATTAAAATTGCAGTCTGTGCATGAATAAAACCTATTTTGCAACACAGAGAAACATATCTGAAGGTGTTAGAAGTGTTTTGCATGATTTTTGAAGTTAGAGCCTGAAATGTCAGAAAACAGCGTTTCAGCGCAGAACAAACTTGGTTCAGGCAATTCAAGCTGAAACTCGGTCCAAAATAAAAATTGCAGTCTGTGCATGAATAAAACCTATTTTGCAACACAGAGAAACATATCTGAAGGTGTTAGAAGTGTTTTGCATGATTTTTGAAGTTAGAGCCTGAAATGTCAGAAAACAGCGTTTCAGCACATAACAAACTTGGTTCTGGCAATTCAAACTGAAACTCGGTCCAAAATTAAAATTGCAGTCTGTGCATGAATAAAACCTATTTTGCAACACAGAGAAACATATCTGAAGGTGTTAGAAGTGTTTTGCATGATTTTTGAAGTTAGAGCCTGAAATGTCATAAAACAGCGTTTCAGCACATAACAAACTTGGTTCAGGCAATGCAAGCTGAAACTCGGCCCAAAATTAAAATTGCAGTCTGTGCATGAATAAAACCTATTTTGCAACACAGAGAAACATATCTGAAGGTGTTAGAAGTGTTTTGCATGATTTTTGAAGTCAGAGCCTGAAATGTCAGAAAACGGCGTTTCAGCACATAACAAAGTTGGTTCAGGCAATTCAAGCTGAAACTCGGTCCAAAATTAAAATTGCAGTCTGTGCATGAATAAAACCTATTTTGCAACACAGAGAAACATATCTGAAGGTGTTAGAAGTGTTTTGCATGATTTTTGAAGTTAGAGCCTGAAATGTCATAAAACAGCGTTTCAGCGTAGAACAAACTTGGTTCAGGCAATTCAAGCTGAAACTCGGTCCAAAATAAAAATTGCAGTCTGTGCATGAATAAAACCTATTTTGCAACACAGAGAAACATATCTGAAGGTGTTAGAAGTGTTTTGCATGATTTTTGAAGTTAGAGCCTGAAATGTCAGAAAACGGCGTTTCAGCACATAACAAATTTGGTTCAGGCAATTCAAGCTGAAACTCGGTCCAAAATTAAAATTGCAGTCTGTGCATGAATAAAACCTATTTTGCAACACAGAGAAACATATCTGAAGGTGTTAGAAGTGTTTTGCATGATTTTTGAAGTTAGAGCCTGAAATGTCAGAAAACAGCGTTTCAGCGCAGAACAAACTTGGTTCAGGCAATTCAAGCTGAAACTCGGTCCAAAATAAAAATTGCAGTCTGTGCATGAATAAAACCTATTTTGCAACACAGAGAAACATATCTGAAGGTGTTAGAAGTGTTTTGCATGATTTTTGAAGTTAGAGCCTGAAATGTCAGAAAACAGCGTTTCAGCACATAACAAACTTGGTTCTGGCAATTCAAACTGAAACTCGGTCCAAAATTAAAATTGCAGTCTGTGCATGAATAAAACCTATTTTGCAACACAGAGAAACATATCTGAAGGTGTTAGAAG
Source organism: Garra rufa (assembly GCF_049309525.1). NCBI lineage: Eukaryota > Metazoa > Chordata > Actinopteri > Cypriniformes > Cyprinidae > Garra > Garra rufa. The sequence continues at coordinate 23,459,478 of NW_027394276.1, read as the reverse complement.
TGTTTTGCATGATTTTTGAAGTTAGAGCCTGAAATGTCATAAAACAGCGTTTCAGCACATAACAAACTTGGTTCAGGCAATGCAAGCTGAAACTCGGCCCAAAATTAAAATTGCAGTCTGTGCATGAATAAAACCTATTTTGCAACACAGAGAAACATATCTGAAGGTGTTAGAAGTGTTTTGCATGATTTTTGAAGTCAGAGCCTGAAATGTCAGAAAACGGCGTTTCAGCACATAACAAAGTTGGTTCAGGCAATTCAAGCTGAAACTCGGTCCAAAATTAAAATTGCAGTCTGTGCATGAATAAAACCTATTTTGCAACACAGAGAAACATATCTGAAGGTGTTAGAAGTGTTTTGCATGATTTTTGAAGTTAGAGCCTGAAATGTCATAAAACAGCGTTTCAGCGTAGAACAAACTTGGTTCAGGCAATTCAAGCTGAAACTCGGTCCAAAATAAAAATTGCAGTCTGTGCATGAATAAAACCTATTTTGCAACACAGAGAAACATATCTGAAGGTGTTAGAAGTGTTTTGCATGATTTTTGAAGTTAGAGCCTGAAATGTCAGAAAACGGCGTTTCAGCACATAACAAATTTGGTTCAGGCAATTCAAGCTGAAACTCGGTCCAAAATTAAAATTGCAGTCTGTGCATGAATAAAACCTATTTTGCAACACAGAGAAACATATCTGAAGGTGTTAGAAGTGTTTTGCATGATTTTTGAAGTTAGAGCCTGAAATGTCATAAAACAGCGTTTCAGCGCAGAACAAACTTGGTTCAGGCAATTCAAGCTGAAACTCGGTCCAAAATAAAAATTGCAGTCTGTGCATGAATAAAACCTATTTTGCAACACAGAGAAACATATCTGAAGGTGTTAGAAGTGTTTTGCATGATTTTTGAAGTTAGAGCCTGAAATGTCAGAAAACGGCGTTTCAGCACATAACAAACTTGATTCTGGCAATGCAGGCTGAAACTCGGTCCAAAATTAAAATTGCAGTCTGTGCATGAATAAAACCTATTTTGCAACACAGAGAAACATATCTGAAGGTGTTAGAAGTGTTTTGCATGATTTTTGAAGTTAGAGCCTGAAATGTCAGAAAACAGCTTATCAGCACATAACAAACTTGGTTCTGGCAATGCAGGCTGAAAATCGGTCCAAAATTAAAATTGCAGTCTGTGCATGAATAAAACCTATTTTGCAACACAGAGAAACATATCTGAAGGTGTTAGAAGTGTTTTGCATGATTTTTGAAGTTAGAGCCTGAAATGTCAGAAAACGGCGTTTCAGCACATAACAAAGTTGGTTCAGGCAATTCAAGCTGAAACTCGGTCCAAAATTAAAATTGCAGTCTGTGCATGAATAAAACCTATTTTGCAACACAGAGAAACATATCTGAAGGTGTTAGAAGTGTTTTGCATGATTTTTGAAGTTAGAGCCTGAAATGTCAGAAAACAGCTTTTCAGCACATAACAAACTTGGTTCTGGCAATGCAGGCTGAAAATCGGTCCAAAATTAAAATTGCAGTCTGTGCATGAATAAAACCTATTTTGCAACACAGAGAAACATATATGAAGGTGTTAGAAGTGTTTTGCATGATTTTTGAAGTTAGAGCCTGAAATGTCAGAAAACAGCGTTTCAGCGCAGAACAAACTTGGTTCAGGCAATTCAAGCTGAAACTCGGTCCAAAATAAAAATTGCAGTCTGTGCATGAATACAACCTATTTTGCAACACAGAGAAACATATCTGAAGGTGTTAGAAGTGTTTTGCATGATTTTTGAAGTTAGAGCCTGAAATGTCAGAAAACGGCGTTTCAGCACATAACAAACTTGATTCTGGCAATGCAGGCTGAAACTCGGTCCAAAATTAAAATTGCAGTCTGTGCATGAATAAAACCTATTTTGCAACACAGAGAAACATATCTGAAGGTGTTAGAAGTGTTTTGCATGATTTTTGAAGTTAGAGCCTGAAATGTCAGAAAACGGCGTTTCAGCACATAACAAACTTGGTTCAGGCAATGCAAGCTGAAACTCGGTCCAAAATTAAAATTGCAGTCTGTGCATGAATAAAACCTATTTTGCAACACAGAGAAACATATCTGAAGGTGATAGAAGTGTTTTGCATGATTTTTGAAGTTAGAGCCTGAAATGTCAGAAAACGGCGTTTCAGCACATAACAAACTTGGTTCAGGCAATGCAAGCTGAAACTCGGTCCAAAATTAAAATTGCAGTCTGTGCATGAATAAAACCTATTTTGCAACACAGAGAAACATATCTGAAGGTGTTAGAAGTGTTTTGCATGATTTTTGAAGTTAGAGCCTGAAATGTCAGAAAACAGCGTTTCAGCGCAGAACAAACTTGGTTCAGGCAATTCAAGCTGAAACTCGGTCCAAAATAAAAATTGCAGTCTGTGCATGAATAAAACCTATTTTGCAACACAGAGAAACATATCTGAAGGTGTTAGAAGTGTTTTGCATGATTTTTGAAGTTAGAGCCTGAAATGTCATAAAACAGCGTTTCAGCACATAACAAACTTGGTTCAGGCAATGCAAGCTGAAACTCGGCCCAAAATTAAAATTGCAGTCTGTGCATGAATAAAACCTATTTTGCAACACAGAGAAACATATCTGAAGGTGTTAGAAGTGTTTTGCATGATTTTTGAAGTCAGAGCCTGAAATGTCAGAAAACGGCGTTTCAGCACATAACAAAGTTGGTTCAGGCAATTCAAGCTGAAACTCGGTCCAAAATTAAAATTGCAGTCTGTGCATGAATAAAACCTATTTTGCAACACAGAGAAACATATCTGAAGGTGTTAGAAGTGTTTTGCATGATTTTTGAAGTTAGAGCCTGAAATGTCATAAAACAGCGTTTCAGCGCAGAACAAACTTGGTTCAGGCAATTCAAGCTGAAACTCGGTCCAAAATAAAAATTGCAGTCTGTGCATGAATAAAACCTATTTTGCAACACAGAGAAACATATCTGAAGGTGTTAGAAGTGTTTTGCATGATTTTTGAAGTTAGAGCCTGAAATGTCAGAAAACGGCGTTTCAGCACATAACAAATTTGGTTCAGGCAATTCAAGCTGAAACTCGGTCCAAAATTAAAATTGCAGTCTGTGCATGAATAAAACCTATTTTGCAACACAGAGAAACATATCTGAAGGTGTTAGAAGTGTTTTGCATGATTTTTGAAGTTAGAGCCTGAAATGTCATAAAACAGCGTTTCAGCGCAGAACAAACTTGGTTCAGGCAATTCAAGCTGAAACTCGGTCCAAAATAAAAATTGCAGTCTGTGCATGAATAAAACCTATTTTGCAACACAGAGAAACATATCTGAAGGTGTTAGAAGTGTTTTGCATGATTTTTGAAGTTAGAGCCTGAAATGTCAGAAAACGGCGTTTCAGCACATAACAAACTTGATTCTGGCAATGCAGGCTGAAACTCGGTCCAAAATTAAAATTGCAGTCTGTGCATGAATAAAACCTATTTTGCAACACAGAGAAACATATCTGAAGGTGTTAGAAGTGTTTTGCATGATTTTTGAAGTTAGAGCCTGAAATGTCAGAAAACAGCTTATCAGCACATAACAAACTTGGTTCTGGCAATGCAGGCTGAAAATCGGTCCAAAATTAAAATTGCAGTCTGTGCATGAATAAAACCTATTTTGCAACACAGAGAAACATATATGAAGGTGTTAGAAGTGTTTTGCATGATTTTTGAAGTTAGAGCCTGAAATGTCAGAAAACAGCGTTTCAGCGCAGAACAAACTTGGTTCAGGCAATTCAAGCTGAAACTCGGTCCAAAATAAAAATTGCAGTCTGTGCATGAATACAACCTATTTTGCAACACAGAGAAACATATCTGAAGGTGTTAGAAGTGTTTTGCATGATTTTTGAAGTTAGAGCCTGAAATGTCAGAAAACGGCGTTTCAGCACATAACAAACTTGGTTCAGGCAATGCAAGCTGAAACTCGGCCCAAAATAAAAATTGCAGTCTGTGCATGAATAAAACCTATTTTGCAACACAGAGAAACATATCTGAAGGTGTTAGAAGTGTTTTGCATGATTTTTGAAGTTAGAGCCTGAAATGTCAGAAAACAGCGTTTCAGCACATAACAAACTTGATTCTGGTAATGCAGGCTGAAACTCGGTCCAAAATTAAAATTGCAGTCTGTGCATGAATAAAACCTATTTTGCAACACAGAGAAACATATCTGAAGGTGTTAGAAGTGTTTTGCATGATTTTTGAAGTTAGAGCCTGAAATGTCAGAAAACGGCGTTTCAGCACATAACAAACTTGGTTCAGGCAATGCAAGCTGAAACTCGGTCCAAAATTAAAATTGCAGTCTGTGCATGAATAAAACCTATTTTGCAACACAGAGAAACATATCTGAAGGTGTTAGAAGTGTTTTGCATGATTTTTGAAGTTAGAGCCTGAAATGTCAGAAAACGGCATTTTAGCACATAACAAACTTGGTTCAAGCAATGCAAGCAGAAACTCGGTCCAAAAATTAAAATTGCAGTCTGTGCATGAATAAAACCTATTTTGCAACACAGAGAAACATATCTGAAGGTGTTAGAGTTGTTTTGCATGATTTTTGAAGTTAGAGCCTGAAATGTCAGAAAACAGCGTTTCAGCGCAGAACAAACTTGGTTCTGGCAATGCAGGCTGAAAATCGGTCCAAAATTAAAATTGCAGTCTGTGCATGAATAAAACCTATTTTGAAACACAGAGAAACATATCTGAAGGTGTTAGAAGTGTTTTGCATGATTTTTGAAGTTAGAGCCTGAAATGTCAGAAAACAGCGTTCCAGCGCAGAACAAACTTGGTTCAGGCAATTCAAGCTGAAACTCGGTCCAAAATAAAAATTGCAGTCTGTGCATGAATACAACCTATTTTGCAACACAGAGAAACATATCTGAAGGTGTTAGAAGTGTTTTGCATGATTTTTGAAGTTAGAGCCTGAAATGTCAGAAAACGGCGTTTCAGCACATAACAAACTTGGTTCAGGCAATGCAAGCTGAAACTCGGCCCAAAATAAAAATTGCAGTCTGTGCATGAATAAAACCTATTTTGCAACACAGAGAAACATATCTGAAGGTGTTAGAAGTGTTTTGCATGATTTTTGAAGTTAGAGCCTGAAATGTCAGAAAACAGCGTTTCAGCACATAACAAACTTGATTCTGGCAATGCAGGCTGAAACTCGGTCCAAAATTAAAATTGCAGTCTGTGCATGAATAAAACCTATTTTGCAACACAGAGAAACATATCTGAAGGTGTTAGAAGTGTTTTGCATGATTTTTGAAGTTAGAGCCTGAAATGTCAGAAAACGGCGTTTCAGCACATAACAAACTTGGTTCAGGCAATGCAAGCTGAAACTCGGTCCAAAATTAAAATTGCAGTCTGTGCATGAATAAAACCTATTTTGCAACACAGAGAAACATATCTGAAGGTGTTAGAAGTGTTTTGCATGATTTTTGAAGTTAGAGCCTGAAATGTCAGAAAACGGCGTTTTAGCACATAACAAACTTGGTTCAGGCAATGCAAGCAGAAACTCGGTCCAAAAATTAAAATTGCAGTCTGTGCATGAATAAAACCTATTTTGCAACACAGAGAAACATATCTGAAGGTGTTAGAGGTGTTTTGCATGATTTTTGAAGTTAGAGCCTGAAATGTCAGAAAACAGCGTTTCAGCGCAGAACAAACTTGGTTCAGGCAATTCAAGCTGAAACTCGGTCCAATATTAAAATTGCAGTCTGTGCATGAATAAAACCTATTTTGCAACACAGAGAAACATATCTGAAGGTGTTAGAAGTGTTTTGCATGATTTTTGAAGTTAGAGCCTGAAATGTCAGAAAACAGCGTTTCAGCGCAGAACAAACTTGGTTCAGGCAATTCAAGCTGAAACTCGGTCCAAAATAAAAATTGCAGTCTGTGCATGAATACAACCTATTTTGCAACACAGAGAAACATATCTGAAGGTGTTAGAAGTGTTTTGCATGATTTTTGAAGTTAGAGCCTGAAATGTCAGAAAACGGCGTTTCAGCACATAACAAACTTGGTTCAGGCAATGCAAGCTGAAACTCGGCCCAAAATAAAAATTGCAGTCTGTGCATGAATAAAACCTATTTTGCAACACAGAGAAACATATCTGAAGGTGTTAGAAGTGTTTTGCATGATTTTTGAAGTTAGAGCCTGAAATGTCAGAAAACAGCGTTTCAGCACATAACAAACTCGGTTCTGGCAATGCAGGCTGAAACTCGGTCCAAAATTAAAATTGCAGTCTGTGCATGAATAAAACCTATTTTGCAACACAGAGAAACATATCTGAAGGTGTTAGAAGTGTTTTGCATGATTTTTGAAGTTAGAGCCTGAAATGTCAGAAAACGGCGTTTCAGCACATAACAAACTTGGTTCAGGCAATGCAAGCTGAAACTCGGCCCAAAATTAAAATTGCAGTCTGTGCATGAATAAAACCTATTTTGCAACACAGAGAAACATATCTGAAGGTGTTAGAAGTGTTTTGCATGATTTTTGAAGTTAGAGCCTGAAATGTCAGAAAACGGCGTTTCAGCACATAACAAACTTGGTTCAGGCAATTCAAGCTGAAACTCGGTCCAAAATTAAAATTGCAGTCTGTGCATGAATAAAACCTATTTTGCTACACAGAGAAACATATCTGAAGGTGTTAGAAGTGTTTTGCATGATTTTTGAAGTTAGAGCCTGAAATGTCAGAAAACAGCTTTTCAGCACATAACAAACTTGGTTCTGGCAATGCAGGCTGAAAATCGGTCCAAAAATTAAAATTGCAGTCTGTGCATGAATAAAACCTATTTTGCAACACAGAGAAACATATCTGAAGGTGTTAGAAGTGTTTTGCATGATTTTTGAAGTTAGAGCCTGAAATGTCAGAAAACAGCGTTTCAGTGCAGAACAAACTTGGTTCAGGCAATTCAAGCTGAAACTCGGTCCAATATTAAAATTGCAGACTGTGCATGAATAAAACCTATTTTGCAACACAGAGAAACATATCTGAAGGTGTTAGAAGTGTTTTGCATGATTTTTGAAGTTAGAGCCTGAAATGTCAGAAAACGGCGTTTCAGCACATAACAAACTTGGTTCAGGCAATTCAAGCTGAAACTCGGTCCAATATTAAAATTGCAGTCTGTGCATGAATAAAACCTATTTTGCAACACAGAGAAACATATCTGAAGGTGTTAGAAGTGTTTTGAATGATTTTTGAAGTTAGAGCCTGAAATGTCAGAAAACAGCGTTTCAGCACATAACAAACTTGATTCTGGCAATGCAGGCTGAAACTCGGTCCAAAATTAAAATTGCAGTCTGTGCATGAATAAAACCTATTTTGCAACACAGAGAAACATATCTGAAGGTGTTAGAAGTGTTTTGCATGATTTTTGAAGTTAGAGCCTGAAATGTCAGAAAACGGCGTTTCAGCACATAACAAACTTGGTTCAGGCAATTCAAGCTGAAACTCTGTCCAAAATAAAAATTGCAGTCTGTGCATGAATAAAACCTATTTTGCAACACAGAGAAACATATCTGAAGGTTTTAGAAGTGTTTTGCATGATTTTTGAAGTTAGAGCCTGAAATGTCAGAAAACGGCGTTTCAGCACATAACAAAGTTGGTTCAGGCAATTCAAGCTGAAACTCGGTCCAAAATTAAAATTGCAGTCTGTGCATGAATAAAACCTATTTTGCAACACAGAGAAACATATCTGAAGGTGTTAGAAGTGTTTTGCATGATTTTTGAAGTTAGAGCCTGAAATGTCAGAAAACAGCTTTTCAGCACATAACAAACTTGGTTCTGGCAATGCAGGCTGAAAATCGGTCCAAAATTAAAATTGCAGTCTGTGCATGAATAAAACCTATTTTGCAACACAGAGAAACATATCTGAAGGTGTTAGAAGTGTTTTGCATGATTTTTGAAGTTAGAGCCTGAAATATCAGAAAACAGCGTTTCAGCGCAGAACAAACTTGGTTCAGGCAATTCAAGCTGAAACTCGGTCCAAAATAAAAATTGCAGTCTGTGCATGAATAAAACCTATTTTGAAACACAGAGAAACATATCTGAAGGTGTTAGAAGTGTTTTGCATGATTTTTGAAGTTAGAGCCTGAAATGTCAGAAAACAGCTTTTCAGCACATAACAAACTTGGTTCTGGCAATGCAGGCTGAAAATCGGTCCAAAATTAAAATTGCAGTCTGTGCATGAATGAAACCTATTTTGCAACACAGAGAAACATATCTGAAGGTGTTAGAAGTGTTTTGCATGATTTTTGAAGTTAGAGCCTGAAATGTCAGAAAACGGCGTTTCAGCACATAACAAACTTGATTCTGGCAATGCAGGCTGAAACTCGGTCCAAAATTAAAATTGCAGTCTGTGCATGAATAAAACCTATTTTGCAACACAGAGAAACATATCTGAAGGTGTTAGAAGTGTTTTGCATGATTTTTGAAGTTAGAGCCTGAAATGTCAGAAAACGGCGTTTCAGCACATAACAAACTTGATTCTGGCAATGCAGGCTGAAACTCGGTCCAAAATTAAAATTGCAGTCTGTGCATGAATAAAACCTATTTTGCAACACAGAGAAACATATCTGAAGGTGTTAGAAGTGTTTTGCATGATTTTTGAAGTTAGAGCCTGAAATGTCAGAAAACGGCGTTTCAGCACATAACAAACTTGGTTCAGGCAATGCAAGCTGAAACTCGGCCCAAAATTAAAATTGCAGTCTGTGCATGAATAAAACCTATTTTGCAACACAGAGAAACATATCTGAAGGTGTTAGAAGTGTTTTGCATGATTTTTGAAGTTAGAGCCTGAAATGTCAGAAAACAGCGTTTCAGCACATAACAAACTTGATTCTGGCAATGCAGGCTGAAACTCGGTCCAAAATTAAAATTGCAGTCTGTGCATGAATAAAACCTATTTTGCAACACAGAGAAACATATCTGAAGGTGTTAGAAGTGTTTTGCATGATTTTTGAAGTTAGAGCCTGAAATGTCAGAAAACGGCGTTTCAGCACATAACAAACTTGGTTCAGGCAATGCAAGCTGAAACTCGGTCCAAAATTAAAATTGCAGTCTGTGCATGAATAAAACCTATTTTGCAACACAGAGAAACATATCTGAAGGTGTTAGAAGTGTTTTGCATGATTTTTGAAGTCAGAGCCTGAAATGTCAGAAAACGGCGTTTCAGCACATAACAAAGTTGGTTCAGGCAATTCAAGCTGAAACTCGGTCCAAAATTAAAATTGCAGTCTGTGCATGAATAAAACCTATTTTGCAACACAGAGAAACATATCTGAAGGTGTTAGAAGTGTTTTGCATGATTTTTGAAGTTAGAGCCTGAAATGTCATAAAACAGCGTTTCAGCGCAGAACAAACTTGGTTCAGGCAATTCAAGCTGAAACTCGGTCCAAAATAAAAATTGCAGTCTGTGCATGAATAAAACCTATTTTGCAACACAGAGAAACATATCTGAAGGTGTTAGAAGTGTTTTGCATGATTTTTGAAGTTAGAGCCTGAAATGTCAGAAAACGGCGTTTCAGCACATAACAAATTTGGTTCAGGCAATTCAAGCTGAAACTCGGTCCAAAATTAAAATTGCAGTCTGTGCATGAATAAAACCTATTTTGCAACACAGAGAAACATATCTGAAGGTGTTAGAAGTGTTTTGCATGATTTTTGAAGTTAGAGCCTGAAATGTCATAAAACAGCGTTTCAGCGCATAACAAACTTGGTTCAGGCAATTCAAGCTGAAACTCGGTCCAAAATAAAAATTGCAGTCTGTGCATGAATAAAACCTATTTTGCAACACAGAGAAACATATCTGAAGGTGTTAGAAGTGTTTTGCATGATTTTTGAAGTTAGAGCCTGAAATGTCAGAAAAAGGCGTTTCAGCACATAACAAACTTGATTCTGGCAATGCAGGCTGAAACTCGGTCCAAAATTAAAATTGCAGTCTGTGCATGAATAAAACCTATTTTGCAACACAGAGAAACATATCTGAAGGTGTTAGAAGTGTTTTGCATGATTTTTGAAGTTAGAGCCTGAAATGTCAGAAAACAGCTTTTCAGCACATAACAAACTTGGTTCTGGCAATGCAGGCTGAAAATCGGTCCAAAATTAAAATTGCAGTCTGTGCATGAATAAAACCTATTTTGCAACACAGAGAAACATATCTGAAGGTGTTAGAAGTGTTTTGCATGATTTTTGAAGTTAGAGCCTGAAATGTCAGAAAACGGCGTTTCAGCACATAACAAAGTTGGTTCAGGCAATTCAAGCTGAAACTCGGTCCAAAATTAAAATTGCAGTCTGTGCATGAATAAAACCTATTTTGCAACACAGAGAAACATATCTGAAGGTGTTAGAAGTGTTTTGCATGATTTTTGAAGTTAGAGCCTGAAATGTCAGAAAACAGCTTTTCAGCACATAACAAACTTGGTTCTGGCAATGCAGGCTGAAAATCGGTCCAAAATTAAAATTGCAGTCTGTGCATGAATAAAACCTATTTTGCAACACAGAGAAACATATCTGAAGGTGTTAGAAGTGTTTTGCATGATTTTTGAAGTTAGAGCCTGAAATGTCAGAAAACAGCGTTTCAGCGCAGAACAAACTTGGTTCAGGCAATTCAAGCTGAAACTCGGTCCAAAATAAAAATTGCAGTCTGTGCATGAATACAACCTATTTTGCAACACAGAGAAACATATCTGAAGGTGTTAGAAGTGTTTTGCATGATTTTTGAAGTTAGAGCCTGAAATGTCAGAAAACAGCGTTTCAGCGCAGAACAAACTTGGTTCAGGCAATTCAAGCTGAAACTCGGTCCAAAATAAAAATTGCCGTCTGTGCATGAATAAAACCTATTTTGCAACACAGAGAAACATATCTGAAGGTGTTAGAAGTGTTTTGCATGATTTTTGAAGTTAGAGCCTGAAATGTCAGAAAACAGCGTTTCAGCGCAGAACAAACTTGGTTCAGGCAATTCAAGCTGAAACTCGGTCCAAAATAAAAATTGCAGTCTGTGCATGAATACAACCTATTTTGCAACACAGAGAAACATATCTGAAGGTGTTAGAAGTGTTTTGCATGATTTTTGAAGTTAGAGCCTGAAATGTCAGAAAACGGCGTTTCAGCACATAACAAAGTTGGTTCAGGCAATTCAAGCTGAAACTCGGCCCAAAATTAAAATTGCAGTCTGTGCATGAATAAAACCTATTTTGCAACACAGAGAAACATATCTGAAGGTGTTAGAAGTGTTTTGCATGATTTTTGAAGTTAGAGCCTGAAATGTCAGAAAACAGCGTTTCAGCACATAACAAACTTGGTTCTGGCAATTCAAACTGAAACTCGGTCCAAAATTAAAATTGCAGTCTGTGCATGAATAAAACCTATTTTGCAACACAGAGAAACATATCTGAAGTTGTTAGAAGTGTTTTGCATGATTTTTGAAGTTAGAGCCTGAAATGTCATAAAACAGCGTTTCAGCACATAACAAACTTGGTTCAGGCAATGCAAGCTGAAACTCGGCCCAAAATTAAAATTGCAGTCTGTGCATGAATAAAACCTATTTTGCAACACAGAGAAACATATCTGAAGGTGTTAGAAGTGTTTTGCATGATTTTTGAAGTCAGAGCCTGAAATGTCAGAAAACGGCGTTTCAGCACATAACAAAGTTGGTTCAGGCAATTCAAGCTGAAACTCGGTCCAAAATTAAAATTACAGTCTGTGCATGAATAAAACCTATTTTGCAACACAGAGAAACATATCTGAAGGTGTTAGAAGTGTTTTGCATGATTTTTGAAGTTAGAGCCTGAAATGTCATAAAACAGCGTTTCAGCGCAGAACAAACTTGGTTCAGGCAATTCAAGCTGAAACTCGGTCCAAAATAAAAATTGCAGTCTGTGCATGAATAAAACCTATTTTGCAACACAGAGAAACATATCTGAAGGTGTTAGAAGTGTTTTGCATGATTTTTGAAGTTAGAGCCTGAAATGTCAGAAAACGGCGTTTCAGCACATAACAAATTTGGTTCAGGCAATTCAAGCTGAAACTCGGTCCAAAATTAAAATTGCAGTCTGTGCATGAATAAAACCTATTTTGCAACACAGAGAAACATATCTGAAGGTGTTAGAAGTGTTTTGCATGATTTTTGAAGTTAGAGCCTGAAATGTCAGAAAAAGGCGTTTCAGCACATAACAAACTTGATTCTGGCAATGCAGGCTGAAACTCGGTCCAAAATTAAAATTGCAGTCTGTGCATGAATAAAACCTATTTTGCAACACAGAGAAGCATATCTGAAGGTGTTAGAAGTGTTTTGCATGATTTTTGAAGTTAGAGCCTGAAATGTCAGAAAACAGCTTTTCAGCACAAAACAAACTTGGTTCTGGCAATGCAGGCTGAAAATCGGTCCAAAATTAAAATTGCAGTCTGTGCATGAATAAAACCTATTTTGCAACACAGAGAAACATATCTGAAGGTGTTAGAAGTGTTTTGCATGATTTTTGAAGTTAGAGCCTGAAATGTCAGAAAACGGCGTTTCAGCACATAACAAAGTTGGTTCAGGCAATTCAAGCTGAAACTCGGTCCAAAATTAAAATTGCAGTCTGTGCATGAATAAAACCTATTTTGCAACACAGAGAAACATATCTGAAGGTGTTAGAAGTGTTTTGCATGATTTTTGAAGTTAGAGCCTGAAATGTCAGAAAACAGCTTTTCAGCACATAACAAACTTGGTTCTGGCAATGCAGGCTGAAAATCGGTCCAAAATTAAAATTGCAGTCTGTGCATGAATACAACCTATTTTGCAACACAGAGAAACATATCTGAAGGTGTTAGAAGTGTTTTGCATGATTTTTGAAGTTAGAGCCTGAAATGTCAGAAAACGGCGTTTCAGCACATAACAAACTTGGTTCAGGCAATGCAAGCTGAAACTCGGCCCAAAATAAAAATTGCAGTCTGTGCATGAATAAAACCTATTTTGCAACACAGAGAAACATATCTGAAGGTGTTAGAAGTGTTTTGCATGATTTTTGAAGTTAGAGCCTGAAATGTCAGAAAACAGCGTTTCAGCACATAACAAACTTGATTCTGGCAATGCAGGCTGAAACTCGGTCCAAAATTAAAATTGCAGTCTGTGCATGAATAAAACCTATTTTGCAACACAGAGAAACATATCTGAAGGTGTTAGAAGTGTTTTGCATGATTTTTGAAGTTAGAGCCTGAAATGTCAGAAAACGGCGTTTCAGCACATAACAAACTTGGTTCAGGCAATGCAAGCTGAAACTCGGTCCAAAATTAAAATTGCAGTCTGTGCATGAATAAAACCTATTTTGCAACACAGAGAAACATATCTGAAGGTGTTAGAAGTGTTTTGCATGATTTTTGAAGTTAGAGCCTGAAATGTCAGAAAACGGCGTTTTAGCACATAACAAACTTGGTTCAGGCAATGCAAGCAGAAACTCGGTCCAAAAATTAAAATTGCAGTCTGTGCATGAATAAAACCTATTTTGCAACACAGAGAAACATATCTGAAGGTGTTAGAGGTGTTTTGCATGATTTTTGAAGTTAGAGCCTGAAATGTCAGAAAACAGCGTTTCAGCGCAGAACAAACTTGGTTCAGGCAATTCAAGCTGAAACTCGGTCCAATATTAAAATTGCAGTCTGTGCATGAATAAAACCTATTTTGCAACACAGAGAAACATATCTGAAGGTGTTAGAAGTGTTTTGCATGATTTTTGAAGTTAGAGCCTGAAATGTCAGAAAACAGCGTTTCAGCACATAACAAACTTGATTCTGGCAATGCAGGCTGAAACTCGGTCCAAAATTAAAATTGCAGTCTGTGCATGAATAAAACCTATTTTGCAACACAGAGAAACATATCTGAAGGTGTTAGAAGTGTTTTGCATGATTTTTGAAGTTAGAGCCTGAAATGTCAGAAAACAGCGTTTCAGCACATAACAAACTTGATTCTGGCAATGCAGGCTGAAACTCGGTCCAAAATTAAAATTGCAGTCTGTGCATGAATAAAACCTATTTTGCAACACAGAGAAACATATCTGAAGGTGTTAGAAGTGTTTTGCATGATTTTTGAAATTAGAGCCTGAAATGTCAGAAAACGGCGTTTCAGCACATAACAAACTTGGTTCAGGCAATGCAAGCTGAAACTCGGTCCAAAATTAAAATTGCAGTCTGTGCATGAATAAAACCTATTTTGCAACACAGAGAAACATATCTGAAGGTGTTAGAAGTGTTTTGCATGATTTTTGAAGTTAGAGCCTGAAATGTCAGAAAACGGCGTTTTAGCACATAACAAACTTGGTTCAGGCAATGCAAGCAGAAACTCGGTCCAAAAATTAAAATTGCAGTCTGTGCATGAATAAAACCTATTTTGCAACACAGAGAAACATATCTGAAGGTGTTAGAGGTGTTTTGCATGATTTTTGAAGTTAGAGCCTGAAATGTCAGAAAACAGCGTTTCAGCGCAGAACAAACTTGGTTCAGGCAATTCAAGCTGAAACTCGGTCCAATATTAAAATTGCAGTCTGTGCATGAATAAAACCTATTTTGCAACACAGAGAAACATATCTGAAGGTGTTAGAAGTGTTTTGCATGATTTTTGAAGTTAGAGCCTGAAATGTCAGAAAACAGCGTTTCAGCACATAACAAACTTGATTCTGGCAATGCAGGCTGAAACTCGGTCCAAAATTAAAATTGCAGTCTGTGCATGAATAAAACCTATTTTGCAACACAGAGAAACATATCTGAAGGTGTTAGAAGTGTTTTGCATGATTTTTGAAGTTAGAGCCTGAAATGTCAGAAAACGGCGTTTCAGCACATAACAAACTTGGTTCAGGCAATTCAAGCTGAAACTCTGTCCAAAATAAAAATTGCAGTCTGTGCATGAATAAAACCTATTTTGCAACACAGAGAAACATATCTGAAGGTGTTAGAAGTGTTTTGCATGATTTTTGAAGTTAGAGCCTGAAATGTCAGAAAACAGCGTTTCAGCGCAGAACAAACTTGGTTCAGGCAATTCAAGCTGAAACTCGGTCCAAAATAAAAATTGCAGTCTGTGCATGAATAAAACCTATTTTGCAACACAGAGAAACATATCTGAAGGTGTTAGAAGTGTTTTGCATGATTTTTGAAGTTAGAGCCTGAAATGTCAGAAAACGGCGTTTCAGCACATAACAAACTTGGTTCAGGCAATGCAAGCTGAAACTCGGTCCAAAATTAAAATTGCAGTCTGTGCATGAATAAAACCTATTTTGCAACACAGAGAAACATATCTGAAGGTGTTAGAAGTGTTTTGCATGATTTTTGAAGTTAGAGCCTGAAATGTCAGAAAACGGCGTTTTAGCACATAACAAACTTGGTTCAGGCAATGCAAGCAGAAACTCGGTCCAAAAATTAAAATTGCAGTCTGTGCATGAATAAAACCTATTTTGCAACACAGAGAAACATATCTGAAGGTGTTAGAAGTGTTTTGCATGATTTTTGAAGTTAGTGCCTGAAATGTCAGAAAACGGCGTTTCAGCACATAACAAAGTTGGTTCAGGCAATTCAAGCTGAAACTCGGTCCAAAATTAAAATTGCAGTCTGTGCATGAATAAAACCTATTTTGCAACACAGAGAAACATATCTGAAGGTGTTAGAAGTGTTTTGCATGATTTTTGAAGTTAGAGCCTGAAATGTCAGAAAACAGCTTTTCAGCACATAACAAACTTGGTTCTGGCAATGCAGGCTGAAAATCGGTCCAAAATTAAAATTGCAGTCTGTGCATGAATAAAACCTATTTTGCAACACAGAGAAACATATCTGAAGGTGTTAGAAGTGTTTTGCATGATTTTTGAAGTTAGAGCCTGAAATGTCAGAAAACAGCGTTTCAGCGCAGAACAAACTTGGTTCAGGCAATTCAAGCTGAAACTCGGTCCAAAATAAAAATTGCAGTCTGTGCATGAATAAAACCTATTTTGCAACACAGAGAAACATATCTGAAGGTGTTAGAAGTGTTTTGCATGATTTTTGAAGTTAGAGCCTGAAATGTCAGAAAACGGCGTTTCAGCACATAACAAACTTGGTTCAGGCAATGCAAGCTGAAACTCGGTCCAAAATTAAAATTGCAGTCTGTGCATGAATAAAACCTATTTTGCAACACAGAGAAACATATCTGAAGGTGTTAGAAGTGTTTTGCATGATTTTTGAAGTTAGAGCCTGAAATGTCAGAAAACGGCGTTTTAGCACATAACAAACTTGGTTCAGGCAATGCAAGCAGAAACTCGGTCCAAAAATTAAAATTGCAGTCTGTGCATGAATAAAACCTATTTTGCAACACAGAGAAACATATCTGAAGGTGTTAGAGGTGTTTTGCATGATTTTTGAAGTTAGAGCCTGAAATGTCAGAAAACAGCGTTTCAGCGCAGAACAAACTTGGTTCAGGCAATTCAAGCTGAAACTCGGTCCAATATTAAAATTGCAGTCTGTGCATGAATAAAACCTATTTTGCAACACAGAGAAACATATCTGAAGGTGTTAGAAGTGTTTTGCATGATTTTTGAAGTTAGAGCCTGAAATGTCAGAAAACAGCGTTTCAGCACATAACAAACTTGATTCTGGCAATGCAGGCTGAAACTCGGTCCAAAATTAAAATTGCAGTCTGTGCATGAATAAAACCTATTTTGCAACACAGAGAAACATATCTGAAGGTGTTAGAAGTGTTTTGCATGATTTTTGAAGTTAGAGCCTGAAATGTCAGAAAACAGCGTTTCAGCACATAACAAACTTGATTCTGGCAATGCAGGCTGAAACTCGGTCCAAAATTAAAATTGCAGTCTGTGCATGAATAAAACCTATTTTGCAACACAGAGAAACATATCTGAAGGTGTTAGAAGTGTTTTGCATGATTTTTGAAGTTAGAGCCTGAAATGTCAGAAAACGGCGTTTCAGCACATAACAAACTTGGTTCAGGCAATGCAAGCTGAAACTCGGTCCAAAATTAAAATTGCAGTCTGTGCATGAATAAAACCTATTTTGCAACACAGAGAAACATATCTGAAGGTGTTAGAAGTGTTTTGCATGATTTTTGAAGTTAGAGCCTGAAATGTCAGAAAACGGCGTTTTAGCACATAACAAACTTGGTTCAGGCAATGCAAGCAGAAACTCGGTCCAAAAATTAAAATTGCAGTCTGTGCATGAATAAAACCTATTTTGCAACACAGAGAAACATATCTGAAGGTGTTAGAGGTGTTTTGCATGATTTTTGAAGTTAGAGCCTGAAATGTCAGAAAACAGCGTTTCAGCGCAGAACAAACTTGGTTCAGGCAATTCAAGCTGAAACTCGGTCCAATATTAAAATTGCAGTCTGTGCATGAATAAAACCTATTTTGCAACACAGAGAAACATATCTGAAGGTGTTAGAAGTGTTTTGCATGATTTTTGAAGTTAGAGCCTGAAATGTCAGAAAACAGCGTTTCAGCACATAACAAACTTGATTCTGGCAATGCAGGCTGAAACTCGGTCCAAAATTAAAATTGCAGTCTGTGCATGAATAAAACCTATTTTGCAACACAGAGAAACATATCTGAAGGTGTTAGAAGTGTTTTGCATGATTTTTGAAGTTAGAGCCTGAAATGTCAGAAAACGGCGTTTCAGCACATAACAAACTTGGTTCAGGCAATTCAAGCTGAAACTCTGTCCAAAATAAAAATTGCAGTCTGTGCATGAATAAAACCTATTTTGCAACACAGAGAAACATATCTGAAGGTGTTAGAAGTGTTTTGCATGATTTTTGAAGTTAGTGCCTGAAATGTCAGAAAACGGCGTTTCAGCACATAACAAAGTTGGTTCAGGCAATTCAAGCTGAAACTCGGTCCAAAATTAAAATTGCAGTCTGTGCATGAATAAAACCTATTTTGCAACACAGAGAAACATATCTGAAGGTGTTAGAAGTGTTTTGCATGATTTTTGAAGTTAGAGCCTGAAATGTCAGAAAACAGCTTTTCAGCACATAACAAACTTGGTTCTGGCAATGCAGGCTGAAAATCGGTCCAAAATTAAAATTGCAGTCTGTGCATGAATAAAACCTATTTTGCAACACAGAGAAACATATCTGAAGGTGTTAGAAGTGTTTTGCATGATTTTTGAAGTTAGAGCCTGAAATGTCAGAAAACAGCGTTTCAGCGCAGAACAAACTTGGTTCAGGCAATTCAAGCTGAAACTCGGTCCAAAATAAAAATTGCAGTCTGTGCATGAATAAAACCTATTTTGCAACACAGAGAAACATATCTGAAGGTGTTAGAAGTGTTTTGCATGATTTTTGAAGTTAGAGCCTGAAATGTCAGAAAACGGCGTTTCAGCACATAACAAACTTGGTTCAGGCAATGCAAGCTGAAACTCGGTCCAAAATTAAAATTGCAGTCTGTGCATGAATAAAACCTATTTTGCAACACAGAGAAACATATCTGAAGGTGTTAGAAGTGTTTTGCATGATTTTTGAAGTTAGAGCCTGAAATGTCAGAAAACAGCGTTTCAGCGCAGAACAAACTTGGTTCAGGCAATTCAAGCTGAAACTCGGTCCAAAATAAAAATTGCAGTCTGTGCATGAATAAAACCTATTTTGCAACACAGAGAAACATATCTGAAGGTGTTAGAAGTGTTTTGCATGATTTTTGTAGTTAGAGCCTGAAATGTCAGAAAACAGCGTTTCAGCACATAACAAACTTGGTTCTGGCAATGCAGGCTGAAAATCGGTCCAAAATTAAAATTGCAGTCTGTGCATGAATAAAACCTATTTTGCAACACAGAGAAACATATCTGAAGGTGTTAGAAGTGTTTTGCATGATTTTTGAAGTTAGAGCCTGAAATGTCAGAAAACAGCGTTTCAGCGCAGAACAAACTTGGTTCAGGCAATTCAAGCTGAAACTCGGTCCAAAATAAAAATTGCAGTCTGTGCATGAATACAACCTATTTTGCAACACAGAGAAACATATCTGAAGGTGTTAGAAGTGTTTTGCATGATTTTTGAAGTTAGAGCCTGAAATGTCAGAAAACGTCGTTTCAGCACATAACAAACTTGGTTCAGGCAATGCAAGCTGAAACTCGGCCCAAAATAAAAATTGCAGTCTGTGCATGAATAAAACCTATTTTGCAACACAGAGAAACATATCTGAAGGTGTTAGAAGTGTTTTGCATGATTTTTGAAGTTAGAGCCTGAAATGTCAGAAAACAGCGTTTCAGCACATAACAAATTTGATTCTGGCAATGCAGGCTGAAACTCGGTCCAAAATTAAAATTGCAGTCTGTGCATGAATAAAACCTATTTTGCAACACAGAGAAACATATCTGAAGGTGTTAGAAGTGTTTTGCATGATTTTTGAAGTTAGAGCCTGAAATGTCAGAAAACGGCGTTTCAGCACATACAGATCTGGCCATTTAAAATGCGCGCGGGAAGTAAAGTGGTCTCGCGTGACGCCGGTGTATTCCAAGGGAACACGGAAAATACAATGACATAGGAAAGACATGATCAGTAGGGGGCAGTCATGTAAAGCACTGAACTGAAGCGGCAGCAAACATCGCTCTAAGCCCGAATGACTCGTTTGTACGGTGACCTGGAGAGGACATCTTCTTCGGACATTATTCGTTTATATTCGTTAATTTTCCTATCATTTCGATCTCTTTTAACATTCAGAATCGAAATGATAAATGCTGACATGCCATTAAAGCTTTGATTAAGCTACATGGCTGAGATTTTTACTGGAATGCAGTTAATAGGTTGAATATAACATATACATATACATATAAATATATATATATATATAATATTCGTCTAATTAATAGATAACCTATAGTGTTTCATTGACGAGTGAATCATTAGTTCCATTTGTAAATCGTTTATGGTCACACACGGGCATAAATACAATCAAAAAGTCAAAACTTTATTGGCATAATTGTCGTTTACAATGTTTGCAAAATGGCAAATAGCATATATACATAAAGTTATTTAGATTAAGCGATTCACAATAAATAAAAACATTCAGAATGTTTTGTAAAGAGATCAAAATAAAGGTGAAAATAACGAATATAAACGAATAATACAAATATTATGGAAAAAAAGAAGGTCAGTTAATGGACAAGACTCTGGGATGCATAAAATGTTTCTTGTGAGGCTATTAAATTTTAAGTACTTTATGTAATGTTTATTCATGATAAACTTGTGAATGCTGTCTACATTGCGCACAGACATCATTAGCATATACAGCATCGCCTATATAATTATTTAATATTGTATTAATTTCTACAGAGATGATAATCATATCTATAGGAAGCTTTAAATTATTACTTAACGAAATAAAACAAATTGAAAACAAAAACTCGTTTATGTAATCCGTAAAGATAAATTTCTCTCTCAAGGCGTCCAAAAAGGTATTGTACTCGAGGAGCGGATATAATATTCTTGATACTTCAAACTTCCATGTTCTGTTCTATAAATTTTGAGAATTAAAAAAATCAGGCTCTCATGAAATCTTTGAAATCAATCTTTGTATGGCTAGTTTATTCAGTTATTCAGTATTGTTGTGTTTCCCCTGTTTTATTCGTTTAATATTCAGAAACAAGTGCCTTTTTTTTTTCAAAACATTTTTTAAAAGAAAGAATTCAACCCTCCAAAATTTTGTTTGCCTATGTCACAATATGAGATAAATCCAGCCCTGTAAATGATGCTGATTTTTGTTGCCAAATTGGTTTGGAAGCGTTGTTGAATAAACAAGTAACGTTAAACTGAACTTTTATGCCTGTATGACTGACAATTTTATTGACCACTGAGAAAGCATTGATTTGGTAAGATGATGGTTCATACCATGTAGAAAAATTACATTTTGAAAAATAGCTTAGATGTAGTAAACTACTTTTGCCGTGTTGCTGCTGTAGCTTAGCTTAGCTAAGGAATGGGAAACCACTACAACACTGTTATACGTCATCATACGTTGTCGCTAGTTCTTAATGTTACATCAGAGGACATGCGCCGATGTTTATCACACATTTCAAGATGTTGAAAAAAATGTTGTAGCGTTGCAAAAAGTACAAATGTACGGTGTACGCACTGTTCATTCACATGTACACATATGGCCGTAAGCAAAACAAACAATGCGTTATCACATGCACGGCAAATTGCAAATCTGTGGTGTAGTGGTGCCTTGAGAAGTGGGTAAATGCTTCATTTGTGTACAGCAAATTGCTGGAGTTCGAAAATCAGGAGTTAGGCAAAAAAGTGTGAAAGAGTTAAATTTTTGGAGTTTATTCTTTAACTTTCACAACAGTTTGTGTTACGGGATACTCCCTGGCTGTGTTGTATTTCGGAGTTCATTCATTGGTGTTCAGGGGCACGTTTTAACAATAACGTTACATCAGGAGAGCGCGTCTGAACGATTATCTTTTCTTAAAAAAAAAAAACAATTTCTTTGTGACTGAAGAAAGAAAAGAAAGACATGAACCTCTTGGATGACAAGCGGGTGAGTAAATTATCTGTATTTTTTTGTTCTGGAAGTGGACTCTTCCTTTAATGCCTATTGTTTATAAAGGGATGTTTATCTTGTGTTTCGGTCATGCCAAAGTATTGATGACCATCATCTGGCCACTAAAGAAAACCCTCAGCCATATCATCTTTCCTCAGGGACATCAAAAGCACAGGTTTCCACCTTTTACATCGTCTTGGACTGAGAAGTTTCGCCTTGTCAGTCATGTGAAACCTTGGGTATTGTTGAAGAGCTGTTCAAGTAAAGTAAAGTATCATGATGCTCTGTCCAGCCTGTACATATTTTTTTTTAAAGACAAATGTATATAATAATGATATAGGTAGAACTGAAGTCAAAGAACTGAGAGCAAGGCAGTTGAACAAGCAGTATTCTTATTTAAGCAAAATGTTAAGTTCTGTCCTCTGTGCTCCATCCTTCAGCTTTCAGTTTTGTTTTTATTCAGGCGCCTCAAACTAATTCATGGAATGTATCCTGGTATCACTGTGGAGTTGTTTCTTGTTACTTCATCTGATGTATATCTACCTCTGGTTACACAATACTACTGCACTATTTTATAATTATTCAGGTTTGATTTTATATAATGCAATGATGTGTTTTTGACTATGCTGTATACAATTTTACTAAACATTTCTTGTTGGCACTGCAGACATGTATTAAATGTAAATGTTTTGCTGTTAGATTTTACAGTATTTTATGACAGCAGTTAATTTCAAAGTGTTTACATGCATGGAATTTCAAAATCCAATCTATGTATTTCCTGAAATAAAAGCAGCTAGTTGAGAGTATGGCTTTCAGTGTAGTCATTTCCACATAAAACATATTGTGTTTACCCTAAGAAGTGTTTTTAACACTGGTTAAAGAGTTTAAATTATAATTAACTAAATTTTAGAGTTAAAATTACTCTCCAAATGATTAATATTTTAACTCCAGAAAGTGTTAAAATCTAACTCTGAGAAAGTGTTAAATTCTACTCCATTGAATTTCCTTTTGAACTTTCAATTTGAGCGCATTGGTTTACTGGATCCTTGGACTGAAATGTTTACAGGGGTTCACTGGTTTAAGAAATTTCAGATGGTAAAAATCTGCTTCTTTTTAATTGTAAGGTATTTTTTTTTTTTTTTCATTATTATGTACTGATTTAAATGACTGGGGTGTGGGAAATTCCCTCGCCACATGGCCTTCCATGTTTCTAACTTGCAGTCAAGTGTATATGACATAAAAATATATTTTGTAATATCAATCAGTGCAAACAGTGCTATCTGCTAGCAAACTTTAGCGATTTTTTGCAAACGTTTATTTACAGAACAACACCATAAACACAAACACAAGATTAAAGGTAATATACATATAATGAAAAATTGTCATAAATATCCTTATTAATGGCAAAAATTACCTATATTTATAAGTCTGCTTGCTCGAGTGAGCAGGCATGTTGGAAAATGGAAATTTCTCTTAGCCCTTCGTTTGAAATGAGGTCCCGAAAATTCTTTGTTTGGAGGCCTATCTGGCCCTTCCCCTTCCCCCTACCCTTCCAACCTAACGAGAAATGAGACACCCCTAGCACTTCACCCCCCCCCGGAGCCAAGCCAGCTCTTCTCACCTTTATTCATAGGTTGGGGGGAAGGTGAAAGGTGAAATGGCAAGTTTAAAAGTGACACGAACGACCCTCATTAACAATTGTGAGGTTAGATGTTTGAAAGGTTGTGAAAAAAATGGAGGCACCAGTGCAATCACTTTTTTTGTGTGAAAATAAATAAATAATTTCTTCATTTTTGCTTATAAAGGTATAGGAGTAATACATCATTCTGACCTGTAACGGGTCCATTTTTATTTTAGTGCACTCACAATAGCCTATAAACAACTCATGCGTTTATAAAATAAAGGAAAACAGAAGATGCGCTTTCTGCCGTCTGTTCTTGAACATCGCTTCACAATGAACAAAAGCTTTAAATTACCACTTTAAAACGAAATAATTCAAATCGAAAATAGAAACGTTCATTATGTAATCTGTAGGCCTAAAGATTTAAAGATATTTCTATATAAAGGCACGTCCAATTTAGAAATGGCGAGAAATTTTTCTATTTATCTCCATTATTGATGAATGTCTAAAATATAAAAGTAAGGAAAAGCCTAAAACAGGGCTGATTATATTTATTTTATAATTCTATTAAAATTATAATGTTATAGAATATACTATAAAATAATTATAATTACAAATTATACTGGCATAGAGTATATGTAAAACTTTAATAATTGTAGCTGCTTATATTTTCAGATTTTATGTTTCTCTGTTCTATATATCTTAAAATTTAGAGGATTTGCTGCAACGCAATTTTGTCCGATATGCAAATTATTTATTAGCCTATTAGTATTTTAATCCATAAAGCAAATGCTTTAAAAACACCTTTAAAAAATACTATTTTTGCATCCAGATGCTTTTAAAGAACTTTTCAATATACATGTTATCTTATATCTTAAATGAACTTGTATCTTAAATGTAAACCATGATTTCGTTGTATTCCCTGTGTAACGAATCTCTTACTTATAGCTACATTTTAGGTGCGTCTGAGCTTTGTTGTTTATGGTTTTTTTAAAAATCAAGAGTTGCGCGCACTCAACAAAACTGACAAGACTCATTTGAACGCTTCTGATAGACATTGCATTCCTAACCCAACAGAATCGTGTGTGGTTCGTTATAACACTGTAAAAACGCCTAAAAAGAATTACGGTGCAGATTATCTGATCTTAATGTAATGCCGCAATTTACATTTTCTATTCATTTTCATTTTATTGTCAACAGACGTAATATATTGATTTTGTTTGGGCAGGGGAATATGTCCAATTTAGTGGCATTTTTTGGCCCCAGGTCAAGCCTTCCCCAGCCTTACACACGCTCCGCCTATGATACTAACTATATATATACCCTTAGAATATATAGCCTATATATACCCACTTAGAATAATTTTCTTCCCGACCCGACACGCTAAATTTAATTCTCATTTCCAGAATCTCACATTTAACCATTTGGAAACAATGTCGAGTATAAAACTTTTTTCGCAGTACATCCATTATATTTCCATGTTCCACTTTTAAGACGTATTACAGCCCTGCATTTTAGTCCGTCAAAGATCAAATGCGGGCTAAAATTATATTTTAGACATTCAGTGGTGATTTAAAAAAAAATTGCAGCGCTGGAGGAACCACGAGACCAGGCTACCATGACGGTCCTGTTAGCAGCATTGAGCGCACGTTCAGCACAGCTTGGAAGGGTTCCTTGTTTAAAGCTTACCACAAAACACTGGCAAAAGTAAATACCATGACTGTCTAATAGTAAGGAGATATTTTAATTATTTATTTAGAAACTACTGTTTTCTGAGTCAGTGATGATGCAGTTAACAGTCCTCATATCCTCGTTGGACGCGCGCCTTTAGAGAGAAATGCATCTCTATGGACTAGCTACATAATAAAAACAGTTTTTGTTTTCTATTTGTTTTTTTCGTTAAGTAGTAATTTAAGTCTTTCTACATATTTATTTATCATGTCTGACAAAAAAATAACGGTTAAATATTTTCCACTGAAAAAAAAATGTAACTGATCGAGCTTGAGCCTTCATGTCCTAAAAATGTGTTTTGCTCTCTCCGCACAAACGATTGGATATGCACCTAATAGCGCATATTTATATCTATTATTATTTATTTCTTTTATTTTACATCTATGGATTTTAGTTTAGCCAATTCGTGATTTGAGAAGGCAAATTGAAAGAGTAGGTCAACTCACTGTCTGCCGCTTGGTCTTTAAGAAACAAAAAGCTTACGTTTAACGAACAAAAATGCTCCAATTTTTTTTTCTAAATTAACTTAATAAAAAGGAAACGAAATTATAAATACTTTGCCGTTACATACAGAATGAATTACCGATTATGGCGCCAGATATTGAAACAACAGACATAAATACTGTCCAAATAGCCCTCTTTGTGCAGGGCTTGGCCACAGAATGTTGTTCCTTGCGCCACCTGGTGGATATTATATGAAGCGCAACAACGTTTTAAAAAAACCTAAAAAAGCCCCTGCAGGCCGCCGCGTGGCGACGCGTGCTGAATTGCAGGCTGCCGCGTGAAAAAAGACGCATTTTTAATGGCCAGATCTGTAACAAACTTGGTTCAGGCAATGCAAGCTGAAACTCGGTCCAAAATTAAAATTGCAGTCTGTGCATGAATAAAACCTATTTTGCAACACAGAGAAACATATCTGAAGGTGTTAGAAGTGTTTTGCATGATTTTTGAAGTTAGAGCCTGAAATGTCAGAAAACGGCGTTTTAGCACATAACAAACTTGGTTCAGGCAATGCAAGCAGAAACTCGGTCCAAAAATTAAAATTGCAGTCTGTGCATGAATAAAACCTATTTTGCAACACAGAGAAACATATCTGAAGGTGTTAGAGGTGTTTTGCATGATTTTTGAAGTTAGAGCCTGAAATGTCAGAAAACAGCGTTTCAGCGCAGAACAAACTTGGTTCAGGCAATTCAAGCTGAAACTCGGTCCAAAATAAAAATTGCAGTCTGTGCATGAATAAAACCTATTTTGCAACACAGAGAAACATATCTGAAGGTGTTAGAAGTGTTTTGCATGATTTTTGTAGTTAGAGCCTGAAATGTCAGAAAACAGCGTTTCAGCACATAACAAACTTGGTTCTGGCAATGCAGGCTGAAACTCGGTCCAAAATTAAAATTGCAGTCTGTGCATGAATAAAACCTATTTTGCAACACAGAGAAACATATCTGAAGGTGTTAGAAGTGTTTTGCATGATTTTTGAAGTTAGAGCCTGAAATGTCAGAAAACGGCGTTTCAGCACATAACAAACTTGGTTCAGGCAATTCAAGCTGAAACTCGGTCCAATATTAAAATTGCAGTCTGTGCATGAATAAAACCTATTTTGCAACACAGAGAAACATATCTGAAGGTGTTAGAAGTGTTTTGCATGATTTTTGAAGTTAGAGCCTGAAATGTCAGAAAACGGCGTTTCAGCACATAACAAACTTGGTTCAGGCAATTCAAGCTGAAACTCGGTCCAATATTAAAATTGCAGTCTGTGCATGAATAAAACCTATTTTGCAACACAGAGAAACATATCTGAAGGTGTTAGAAGTGTTTTGCATGATTTTTGAAGTTAGAGCCTGAAATGTCAGAAAACAGCGTTTCAGCACATAACAAACTTGATTCTGGCAATGCAGGCTGAAACTCGGTCCAAAATTAAAATTGCAGTCTGTGCATGAATAAAACCTATTTTGCAACACAGAGAAACATATCTGAAGGTGTTAGAAGTGTTTTGCATGATTTTTGAAGTTAGAGCCTGAAATGTCAGAAAACGGCGTTTCAGCACATAACAAACTTGGTTCAGGCAATGCAAGCTGAAACTCGGTCCAAAATTAAAATTGCAGTCTGTGCATGAATAAAACCTATTTTGCAACACAGAGAAACATATCTGAAGGTGTTAGAAGTGTTTTGCATGATTTTTGAAGTTAGAGCCTGAAATGTCAGAAAACAGCGTTTCAGCGCAGAACAAACTTGGTTCAGGCAATTCAAGCTGAAACTCGGTCCAAAATAAAAATTGCAGTCTGTGCATGAATAAAACCTATTTTGCAACACAGAGAAACATATCTGAAGGTGTTAGAAGTGTTTTGCATGATTTTTGAAGTTAGAGCCTGAAATGTCAGAAAACAGCTTTTCAGCACATAACAAACTTGGTTCTGGCAATGCAGGCTGAAAATCGGTCCAAAATTAAAATTGCAGTCTGTGCATGAATAAAACCTATTTTGCAACACAGAGAAACATATCTGAAGGTGTTAGAAGTGTTTTGCATGATTTTTGTAGTTAGAGCCTGAAATGTCAGAAAACAGCGTTTCAGCACATAACAAACTTGGTTCTGGCAATGCAGGCTGAAACTCGGTCCAAAATTAAAATTGCAGTCTGTGCATGAATAAAACCTATTTTGCAACACAGAGAAACATATCTGAAGGTGTTAGAAGTGTTTTGCATGATTTTTGAAGTTAGAGCCTGAAATGTCAGAAAACGGCGTTTCAGCACATAACAAACTTGGTTCAGGCAATGCAAGCTGAAACTCGGCCCAAAATTAAAATTGCAGTCTGTGCATGAATAAAACCTATTTTGCAACACAGAGAAACATATCTGAAGGTGTTAGAAGTGTTTTGCATGATTTTTGAAGTTAGAGCCTGAAATGTCAGAAAACGGCGTTTCAGCACATAACAAACTTGGTTCAGGCAATTCAAGCTGAAACTCGGTCCAATATTAAAAATGCAGTCTGTGCATGAATAAAACCTATTTTGCAACACAGAGAAACATATCTGAAGGTGTTAGAAGTGTTTTGCATGATTTTTGAAGTTAGAGCCTGAAATGTCAGAAAACAGCGTTTCAGCACATAACAAACTTGATTCTGGCAATGCAGGCTGAAACTCGGTCCAAAATTAAAATTGCAGTCTGTGCATGAATAAAACCTATTTTGCAACACAGAGAAACATATCTGAAGGTGTTAGAAGTGTTTTGCATGATTTTTGAAGTTAGAGCCTGAAATGTCAGAAAAAGGCGTTTCAGCACATAACAAACTTGGTTCAGGCAATGCAAGCTGAAACTCGGTCCAAAATTAAAATTGCAGTCTGTGCATGAATAAAACCTATTTTGCAACACAGAGAAACATATCTGAAGGTGTTAGAAGTGTTTTGCATGATTTTTGAAGTTAGAGCCTGAAATGTCAGAAAACAGCGTTTCAGCGCAGAACAAACTTGGTTCAGGCAATTCAAGCTGAAACTCGGTCCAAAATAAAAATTGCAGTCTGTGCATGAATAAAACCTATTTTGCAACACAGAGAAACATATCTGAAGGTGTTAGAAGTGTTTTGCATGATTTTTGTAGTTAGAGCCTGAAATGTCAGAAAACAGCGTTTCAGCACATAACAAACTTGGTTCTGGCAATGCAGGCTGAAACTCGGTCCAAAATAAAAATTGCAGTCTGTGCATGAATAAAACCTATTTTGCAACACAGAGAAACATATCTGAAGGTGTTAGAAGTGTTTTGCATGATTTTTGAAGTTAGAGCCTGAAATGTCAGAAAACGGCGTTTCAGCACATAACAAACTTTGTTCAGGCAATGCAAGCTGAATCTCGGCCCAAAATTAAAATTGCAGTCTGTGCATGAATAAAACCTATTTTGCAACACAGAGAAACATATCTGAAGGTGTTAGAAGTGTTTTGCATGATTTTTGAAGTTAGAGCCTGAAATGTCAGAAAACGGCGTTTCAGCACATAACAAACTTGGTTCAGGCAATTCAAGCTGAAACTCGGCCCAAAATTAAAATTGCAGTCTGTGCATGAATAAAACCTATTTTGCAACACAGAGAAACATATCTGAAGGTGTTAGAAGTGTTTTGCATGATTTTTGAAGTTAGAGCCTGAAATGTCAGAAAACAGCGTTTCAGCACATAACAAACTTGATTCTGGCAATGCAGGCTGAAACTCGGTCCAAAATTAAAATTGCAGTCTGTGCATGAATAAAACCTATTTTGCAACACAGAGAAACATATCTGAAGGTGTTAGAAGTGTTTTGCATGATTTTTGAAGTTAGAGCCTGAAATGTCAGAAAACGGCGTTTCAGCACATAACAAACTTGGTTCAGGCAATTCAAGCTGAAACTCGGTCCAATATTAAAAATGCAGTCTGTGCATGAATAAAACCTATTTTGCAACACAGAGAAACATATCTGAAGGTGTTAGAAGTGTTTTGCATGATTTTTGAAGTTAGAGCCTGAAATGTCAGAAAACAGCGTTTCAGCACATAACAAACTTGATTCTGGCAATGCAGGCTGAAACTCGGTCCAAAATTAAAATTGCAGTCTGTGCATGAATAAAACCTATTTTGCAACACAGAGAAACATATCTGAAGGTGTTAGAAGTGTTTTGCATGATTTTTGAAGTTAGAGCCTGAAATGTCAGAAAACGGCGTTTCAGCACATAACAAACTTGGTTCAGGCAATGCAAGCTGAAACTCGGTCCAAAATTAAAATTGCAGTCTGTGCATGAATAAAACCTATTTTGCAACACAGAGAAACATATCTGAAGGTGTTAGAAGTGTTTTGCATGATTTTTGAAGTTAGAGCCTGAAATGTCAGAAAACAGCGTTTCAGCGCAGAACAAACTTGGTTCAGGCAATTCAAGCTGAAACTCGGTCCAAAATAAAAATTGCAGTCTGTGCATGAATAAAACCTATTTTGCAACACAGAGAAACATATCTGAAGGTGTTAGAAGTGTTTTGCATGATTTTTGTAGTTAGAGCCTGAAATGTCAGAAAACAGCGTTTCAGCACATAACAAACTTGGTTCTGGCAATGCAGGCTGAAACTCGGTCCAAAATAAAAATTGCAGTCTGTGCATGAATAAAACCTATTTTGCAACACAGAGAAACATATCTGAAGGTGTTAGAAGTGTTTTGCATGATTTTTGAAGTTAGAGCCTGAAATGTCAGAAAACGGCGTTTCAGCACATAACAAACTTTGTTCAGGCAATGCAAGCTGAATCTCGGCCCAAAATTAAAATTGCAGTCTGTGCATGAATAAAACCTATTTTGCAACACAGAGAAACATATCTGAAGGTGTTAGAAGTGTTTTGCATGATTTTTGAAGTTAGAGCCTGAAATGTCAGAAAACGGCGTTTCAGCACATAACAAACTTGGTTCAGGCAATTCAAGCTGAAACTCGGCCCAAAATTAAAATTGCAGTCTGTGCATGAATAAAACCTATTTTG
The DNA here is from genome assembly GCF_049309525.1 of Garra rufa. Lineage (NCBI taxonomy): Eukaryota > Metazoa > Chordata > Actinopteri > Cypriniformes > Cyprinidae > Garra > Garra rufa. The sequence goes on along the minus strand of NW_027394276.1, from coordinate 23,429,131 downwards.
CAACACAGAGAAACATATCTGAAGGTGTTAGAAGTGTTTTGCATGATTTTTGAAGTTAGAGCCTGAAATGTCAGAAAACGGCGTTTCAGCACATAACAAACTTGGTTCAGGCAATTCAAGCTGAAACTCGGTCCAATATTAAAAATGCAGTCTGTGCATGAATAAAACCTATTTTGCAACACAGAGAAACATATCTGAAGGTGTTAGAAGTGTTTTGCATGATTTTTGAAGTTAGAGCCTGAAATGTCAGAAAACAGCGTTTCAGCACATAACAAACTTGATTCTGGCAATGCAGGCTGAAACTCGGTCCAAAATTAAAATTGCAGTCTGTGCATGAATAAAACCTATTTTGCAACACAGAGAAACATATCTGAAGGTGTTAGAAGTGTTTTGCATGATTTTTGAAGTTAGAGCCTGAAATGTCAGAAAACGGCGTTTCAGCACATAACAAACTTGGTTCAGGCAATGCAAGCTGAAACTCGGTCCAAAATTAAAATTGCAGTCTGTGCATGAATAAAACCTATTTTGCAACACAGAGAAACATATCTGAAGGTGTTAGAAGTGTTTTGCATGATTTTTGAAGTTAGAGCCTGAAATGTCAGAAAACAGCGTTTCAGCGCAGAACAAACTTGGTTCAGGCAATTCAAGCTGAAACTCGGTCCAAAATAAAAATTGCAGTCTGTGCATGAATAAAACCTATTTTGCAACACAGAGAAACATATCTGAAGGTGTTAGAAGTGTTTTGCATGATTTTTGTAGTTAGAGCCTGAAATGTCAGAAAACAGCGTTTCAGCACATAACAAACTTGGTTCTGGCAATGCAGGCTGAAACTTGGTCCAAAATTAAAATTGCAGTCTGTGCATGAATAAAACCTATTTTGCAACACAGAGAAACATATCTGAAGGTGTTAGAAGTGTTTTGCATGATTTTTGAAGTTAGAGCCTGAAATGTCAGAAAACGGCGTTTCAGCACATAACAAACTTTGTTCAGGCAATGCAAGCTGAATCTCGGCCCAAAATTAAAATTGCAGTCTGTGCATGAATAAAACCTATTTTGCAACACAGAGAAACATATCTGAAGGTGTTAGAAGTGTTTTGCATGATTTTTGAAGTTAGAGCCTGAAATGTCAGAAAACGGCGTTTCAGCACATAACAAACTTGGTTCAGGCAATTCAAGCTGAAACTCGGTCCAATATTAAAATTGCAGTCTGTGCATGAATAAAACCTATTTTGCAACACAGAGAAACATATCTGAAGGTGTTAGAAGTGTTTTGCATGATTTTTGAAGTTAGAGCCTAAAATGTCAGAAAACAGCGTTTCAGCACATAACAAACTTGATTCTGGCAATGCAGGCTGAAACTCGGTCCAAAATTAAAATTGCAGTCTGTGCATGAATAAAACCTATTTTGCAACACAGAGAAACATATCTGAAGGTGTTAGAAGTGTTTTGCATGATTTTTGAAGTTAGAGCCTGAAATGTCAGAAAACGGCGTTTCAGCACATAACAACCTTGGTTCAGGCAATGCAAGCTGAAACTCGGCCCAAAATTAAAATTGCAGTCTGTGCATGAATAAAACCTATTTTGCAACACAGAGAAACATATCTGAAGGTGTTAGAAGTGTTTTGCATGATTTTTGAAGTTAGAGCCTGAAATGTCAGAAAACAGCTTTTCAGCACATAACAAACTTGGTTCTGGCAATGCAGGCTGAAAATCGGTCCAAAATTAAAATTGCAGTCTGTGCATGAATAAAACCTATTTTGCAACACAGAGAAACATATCTGAAGGTGTTAGAAGTGTTTTGCATGATTTTTGAAGTTAGAGCCTGAAATGTCAGAAAACAGCGTTTCAGCTCAGAACAAACTTGGTTCAGGCAATTCAAGCTGAAACTCGGTCCAAAATAAAAATTGCAGTCTGTGCATGAATAAAACCTATTTTGCAACACAGAGAAACATATCTGAAGGTGTTAGAAGTGTTTTGCATGATTTTTGTAGTTAGAGCCTGAAATGTCAGAAAACGGCGTTTCAGCACATAACAAAGTTGGTTCAGGCAATTCAAGCTGAAACTCGGTCCAAAATTAAAATTGCAGTCTGTGCATGAATAAAACCTATTTTGCAACACAGAGAAACATATCTGAAGGTGTTAGAAGTGTTTTGCATGATTTTTGAAGTTAGAGCCTGAAATGTCAGAAAACAGCGTTTCAGCGCAGAACAAACTTGGTTCAGGCAATTCAAGCTAAAACTCGGTCCAAAATAAAAATTGCAGTCTGTGCATGAATACAACCTATTTTGCAACACAGAGAAACATATCTGAAGGTGTTAGAAGTGTTTTGCATGATTTTTGAAGTTAGAGCCTGAAATGTCAGAAAACAGCTTTTAAGCACATAACAAACTTGGTTCTGGCAATGCAGGCTGAAAATCGGTCCAAAATTAAAATTGCAGTCTGTGCATGAATAAAACCTATTTTGCAACACAGAGAAACATATCTGAAGGTGTTAGAAGTGTTTTGCATGATTTTTGAAGTTAGAGCCTGAAATGTCAGAAAACAGCTTTTCAGCACATAACAAACTTGGTTCTGGCAATGCAGGCTGAAAATCGGTCCAAAATTAAAATTGCAGTCTGTGCATGAATAAAACCTATTTTGAAACACAGAGAAACATATATGAAGGTGTTAGAAGTGTTTTGCATGATTTTTGAAGTTAGAGCCTGAAATGTCAGAAAACAGCGTTTCAGCGCAGAACAAACTTGGTTCAGGCAATTCAAGCTGAAACTCGGTCCAAAATAAAAATTGCAGTCTGTGCATGAATACAACCTATTTTGCAACACAGAGAAACATATCTGAAGGTGTTAGAAGTGTTTTGCATGATTTTTGAAGTTAGAGCCTGAAATGTCAGAAAACGGCGTTTCAGCACATAACAAACTTGGTTCAGGCAATGCAAGCTGAAACTCGGCCCAAAATAAAAATTGCAGTCTGTGCATGAATAAAACCTATTTTGCAACACAGAGAAACATATCTGAAGGTGTTAGAAGTGTTTTGCATGATTTTTGAAGTTAGAGCCTGAAATGTCAGAAAACAGCGTTTCAGCACATAACAAACTTGATTCTGGCAATGCAGGCTGAAACTCGGTCCAAAATTAAAATTGCAGTCTGTGCATGAATAAAACCTATTTTGCAACACAGAGAAACATATCTGAAGGTGTTAGAAGTGTTTTGCATGATTTTTGAAGTTAGAGCCTGAAATGTCAGAAAACGGCGTTTCAGCACATAACAAACTTGGTTCAGGCAATGCAAGCTGAAACTCGGTCCAAAATTAAAATTGCAGTCTGTGCATGAATAAAACCTATTTTGCAACACAGAGAAACATATCTGAAGGTGTTAGAAGTGTTTTGCATGATTTTTGAAGTTAGAGCCTGAAATGTCAGAAAACGGCGTTTTAGCACATAACAAACTTGGTTCAGGCAATGCAAGCAGAAACTCGGTCCAAAAATTAAAATTGCAGTCTGTGCATGAATAAAACCTATTTTGCAACACAGAGAAACATATCTGAAGGTGTTAGAGGTGTTTTGCATGATTTTTGAAGTTAGAGCCTGAAATGTCAGAAAACAGCGTTTCAGCGCAGAACAAACTTGGTTCAGGCAATTCAAGCTGAAACTCGGTCCAATATTAAAATTGCAGTCTGTGCATGAATAAAACCTATTTTGCAACACAGAGAAACATATCTGAAGGTGTTAGAAGTGTTTTGCATGATTTTTGAAGTTAGAGCCTGAAATGTCAGAAAACGGCGTTTCAGCACATAACAAACTTGGTTCAGGCAATTCAAGCTGAAACTCGGTCCAATATTAAAATTGCAGTCTGTGCATGAATAAAACCTATTTTGCAACACAGAGAAACATATCTGAAGGTGTTAGAAGTGTTTTGCATGATTTTTGAAGTTAGAGCCTGAAATGTCAGAAAACAGCGTTTCAGCACATAACAAACTTGATTCTGGCAATGCAGGCTGAAACTCGGTCCAAAATTAAAATTGCAGTCTGTGCATGAATAAAACCTATTTTGCAACACAGAGAAACATATCTGAAGGTGTTAGAAGTGTTTTGCATGATTTTTGAAGTTAGAGCCTGAAATGTCAGAAAACGGCGTTTCAGCACATAACAAAGTTGGTTCAGGCAATTCAAGCTGAAACTCGGTCCAAAATTAAAATTGCAGTCTGTGCATGAATAAAACCTATTTTGCAACACAGAGAAACATATCTGAAGGTGTTAGAAGTGTTTTGCATGATTTTTGAAGTTAGAGCCTGAAATGTCAGAAAACAGCTTTTCAGCACATAACAAACTTGGTTCTGGCAATGCAGGCTGAAAATCGGTCCAAAATTAAAATTGCAGTCTGTGCATGAATAAAACCTATTTTGCAACACAGAGAAACATATCTGAAGGTGTTAGAAGTGTTTTGCATGATTTTTGAAGTTAGAGCCTGAAATGTCAGAAAACAGCGTTTCAGCGCAGAACAAACTTGGTTCAGGCAATTCAAGCTGAAACTCGGTCCAAAATAAAAATTGCAGTCTGTGCATGAATAAAACCTATTTTGCAACACAGAGAAACATATCTGAAGGTGTTAGAAGTGTTTTGCATGATTTTTGAAGTTAGAGCCTGAAATGTCAGAAAACAGCTTTTCAGCACATAACAAACTTGGTTCTGGCAATGCAGGCTGAAAATCGGTCCAAAATTAAAATTGCAGTCTGTGCATGAATAAAACCTATTTTGCAACACAGAGAAACATATCTGAAGGTGTTAGAAGTGTTTTGCATGATTTTTGAAGTTAGAGCCTGAAATGTCAGAAAACGGCGTTTCAGCACATAACAAAGTTGGTTCAGGCAATTCAAGCTGAAACTCGGTCCAAAATTAAAATTGCAGTCTGTGCATGAATAAAACCTATTTTGCAACACAGAGAAACATATCTGAAGGTGTTAGAAGTGTTTTGCATGATTTTTGAAGTTAGAGCCTGAAATGTCAGAAAACAGCTTTTCAGCACATAACAAACTTGGTTCTGGCAATGCAGGCTGAAAATCGGTCCAAAATTAAAATTGCAGTCTGTGCATGAATAAAACCTATTTTGCAACACAGAGAAACATATCTGAAGGTGTTAGAAGTGTTTTGCATGATTTTTGAAGTTAGAGCCTGAAATGTCAGAAAACAGCTTTTCAGCACATAACAAACTTGGTTCTGGCAATGCAGGCTGAAAATCGGTCCAAAATTAAAATTGCAGTCTGTGCATGAATAAAACCTATTTTGCAACACAGAGAAACATATCTGAAGGTGTTAGAAGTGTTTTGCATGATTTTTGAAGTTAGAGCCTGAAATGTCAGAAAACAGCGTTTCAGCGCAGAACAAACTTGGTTCAGGCAATTTAAGCTGAAACTCGGTCCAAAATAAAAATTGCAGTCTGTGCATGAATAAAACCTATTTTGCAACACAGAGAAACATATCTGAAGGTGTTAGAAGTGTTTTGCATGATTTTTGAAGTTAGAGCCTGAAATGTCAGAAAACAGCTTTTCAGCACATAACAAACTTGGTTCTGGCAATGCAGGCTGAAAATCGGTCCAAAATTAAAATTGCAGTCTGTGCATGAATAAAACCTATTTTGCAACACAGAGAAACATATCTGAAGGTGTTAGAAGTGTTTTGCATGATTTTTGAAGTTAGAGCCTGAAATGTCAGAAAACAGCTTTTCAGCACATAACAAACTTGGTTCTGGCAATGCAGGCTGAAAATCGGTCCAAAATTAAAATTGCAGTCTGTGCATGAATAAAACCTATTTTGCAACACAGAGAAACATATCTGAAGGTGTTAGAAGTGTTTTGCATGATTTTTGAAGTTAGAGCCTGAAATGTCAGAAAACAGCGTTTCAGCGCAGAACAAACTTGGTTCAGGCAATTCAAGCTGAAACTCGGTCCAAAATAAAAATTGCAGTCTGTGCATGAATAAAACCTATTTTGCAACACAGAGAAACATATCTGAAGGTGTTAGAAGTGTTTTGCATGATTTTTGTAGTTAGAGCCTGAAATGTCAGAAAACAGCGTTTCAGCACATAACAAACTTGGTTCTGGCAATGCAGGCTGAAACTCGGTCCAAAATTAAAATTGCAGTCTGTGCATGAATAAAACCTATTTTGCAACACAGAGAAACATATCTGAAGGTGTTAGACGTGTTTTGCATGATTTTTGAAGTTAGAGCCTGAAATGTCAGAAAACGGCGTTTCAGCACATAACAAACTTGGTTCAGGCAATGCAAGCTGAAACTCGGCCCAAAATTAAAATTGCAGTCTGTGCATGAATAAAACCTATTTTGCAACACAGAGAAACATATCTGAAGGTGTTAGAAGTGTTTTGCATGATTTTTGAAGTTAGAGCCTGAAATGTCAGAAAACGGCGTTTCAGCACATAACAAACTTGGTTCAGGCAATTCAAGCTGAAACTCGGTCCAAAATTAAAAATGCAGTCTGTGCATGAATAAAACCTATTTTGCAACACAGAGAAACATGTCTGAAGGTGTTAGAAGTGTTTTGCATGATTTTTGAAGTTAGAGCCTGAAATGTCAGAAAACAGCGTTTCAGCACATAACAAACTTGATTCTGGCAATGCAGGCTGAAACTCGGTCCAAAATTAAAATTGCAGTCTGTGCATGAATAAAACCTATTTTGCAACACAGAGAAACATATCTGAAGGTGTTAGAAGTGTTTTGCATGATTTTTGAAGTTAGAGCCTGAAATGTCAGAAAACGGCGTTTCAGCACATAACAAACTTGGTTCAGGCAATGCAAGCTGAAACTCGGTCCAAAATAAAAATTGCAGTCTGTGCATGAATAAAACCTATTTTGCAACACAGAGAAACATATCTGAAGGTGTTAGAAGTGTTTTGCATGATTTTTGTAGTTAGAGCCTGAAATGTCAGAAAACAGCGTTTCAGCACATAACAAACTTGGTTCTGGCAATGCAGGCTGAAACTCGGTCCAAAATTAAAATTGCAGTCTGTGCATGAATAAAACCTATTTTGCAACACAGAGAAACATATCTGAAGGTGTTAGAAGTGTTTTGCATGATTTTTGAAGTTAGAGCCTGAAATGTCAGAAAACGGCGTTTCAGCACATAACAAACTTTGTTCAGGCAATGCAAGCTGAATCTCGGCCCAAAATTAAAATTGCAGTCTGTGCATGAATAAAACCTATTTTGCAACACAGAGAAACATATCTGAAGGTGTTAGAAGTGTTTTGCATGATTTTTGAAGTTAGAGCCTGAAATGTCAGAAAACGGCGTTTCAGCACATAACAAACTTGGTTCAGGCAATTCAAGCTGAAACTCGGTCCAATATTAAAATTGCAGTCTGTGCATGAATAAAACCTATTTTGCAACACAGAGAAACATATCTGAAGGTGTTAGAAGTGTTTTGCATGATTTTTGAAGTTAGAGCCTAAAATGTCAGAAAACAGCGTTTCAGCACATAACAAACTTGATTCTGGCAATTCAAGCTGAAACTCGGTCCAAAATAAAAATTGCAGTCTGTGCATGAATAAAACCTATTTTGCAACACAGAGAAACATATCTGAAGGTGTTAGAAGTGTTTTGCATGATTTTTGAAGTCAGAGCCTGAAATGTCAGAAAACAGCGTTTCAGCACATAACAAACTTGATTCTGGCAATGCAGGCTGAAACTCGGTCCAAAATTAAAATTGCAGTCTGTGCATGAATAAAACCTATTTTGCAACACAGAGAAACATATCTGAAGGTGTTAGAAGTGTTTTGCATGATTTTTGAAGTTAGAGCCTGAAATGTCAGAAAACAGCGTTTCAGCGCAGAACAAACTTGGTTCAGGCAATTCAAGCTAAAACTCGGTCCAAAATAAAAATTGCAGTCTGTGCATGAATACAACCTATTTTGCAACACAGAGAAACATATCTGAAGGTGTTAGAAGTGTTTTGCATGATTTTTGAAGTTAGAGCCTGAAATGTCAGAAAACAGCTTTTAAGCACATAACAAACTTGGTTCTGGCAATGCAGGCTGAAAATCGGTCCAAAATTAAAATTGCAGTCTGTGCATGAATAAAACCTATTTTGCAACACAGAGAAACATATCTGAAGGTGTTAGAAGTGTTTTGCATGATTTTTGAAGTTAGAGCCTGAAATGTCAGAAAACAGCTTTTCAGCACATAACAAACTTGGTTCTGGCAATGCAGGCTGAAAATCGGTCCAAAATTAAAATTGCAGTCTGTGCATGAATAAAACCTATTTTGAAACACAGAGAAACATATATGAAGGTGTTAGAAGTGTTTTGCATGATTTTTGAAGTTAGAGCCTGAAATGTCAGAAAACAGCGTTTCAGCGCAGAACAAACTTGGTTCAGGCAATTCAAGCTGAAACTCGGTCCAAAATAAAAATTGCAGTCTGTGCATGAATACAACCTATTTTGCAACACAGAGAAACATATCTGAAGGTGTTAGAAGTGTTTTGCATGATTTTTGAAGTTAGAGCCTGAAATGTCAGAAAACGGCGTTTCAGCACATAACAAACTTGGTTCAGGCAATGCAAGCTGAAACTCGGCCCAAAATAAAAATTGCAGTCTGTGCATGAATAAAACCTATTTTGCAACACAGAGAAACATATCTGAAGGTGTTAGAAGTGTTTTGCATGATTTTTGAAGTTAGAGCCTGAAATGTCAGAAAACAGCGTTTCAGCACATAACAAACTTGATTCTGGCAATGCAGGCTGAAACTCGGTCCAAAATTAAAATTGCAGTCTGTGCATGAATAAAACCTATTTTGCAACACAGAGAAACATATCTGAAGGTGTTAGAAGTGTTTTGCATGATTTTTGAAGTTAGAGCCTGAAATGTCAGAAAACGGCGTTTCAGCACATAACAAACTTGGTTCAGGCAATGCAAGCTGAAACTCGGTCCAAAATTAAAATTGCAGTCTGTGCATGAATAAAACCTATTTTGCAACACAGAGAAACATATCTGAAGGTGTTAGAAGTGTTTTGCATGATTTTTGAAGTTAGAGCCTGAAATGTCAGAAAACGGCGTTTTAGCACATAACAAACTTGGTTCAGGCAATGCAAGCAGAAACTCGGTCCAAAAATTAAAATTGCAGTCTGTGCATGAATAAAACCTATTTTGCAACACAGAGAAACATATCTGAAGGTGTTAGAGGTGTTTTGCATGATTTTTGAAGTTAGAGCCTGAAATGTCAGAAAACAGCGTTTCAGCGCAGAACAAACTTGGTTCAGGCAATTCAAGCTGAAACTCGGTCCAATATTAAAATTGCAGTCTGTGCATGAATAAAACCTATTTTGCAACACAGAGAAACATATCTGAAGGTGTTAGAAGTGTTTTGCATGATTTTTGAAGTTAGAGCCTGAAATGTCAGAAAACGGCGTTTCAGCACATAACAAACTTGGTTCAGGCAATGCAAGCTGAAACTCGGCCCAAAATAAAAATTGCAGTCTGTGCATGAATAAAACCTATTTTGCAACACAGAGAAACATATCTGAAGGTGTTAGAAGTGTTTTGCATGATTTTTGAAGTTAGAGCCTGAAATGTCAGAAAACAGCGTTTCAGCACATAACAAACTCGGTTCTGGCAATGCAGGCTGAAACTCGGTCCAAAATTAAAATTGCAGTCTGTGCATGAATAAAACCTATTTTGCAACACAGAGAAACATATCTGAAGGTGTTAGAAGTGTTTTGCATGATTTTTGAAGTTAGAGCCTGAAATGTCAGAAAACGGCGTTTCAGCACATAACAAACTTGGTTCAGGCAATGCAAGCTGAAACTCGGCCCAAAATTAAAATTGCAGTCTGTGCATGAATAAAACCTATTTTGCAACACAGAGAAACATATCTGAAGGTGTTAGAAGTGTTTTGCATGATTTTTGAAGTTAGAGCCTGAAATGTCAGAAAACGGCGTTTCAGCACATAACAAACTTGGTTCAGGCAATTCAAGCTGAAACTCGGTCCAAAATTAAAATTGCAGTCTGTGCATGAATAAAACCTATTTTGCTACACAGAGAAACATATCTGAAGGTGTTAGAAGTGTTTTGCATGATTTTTGAAGTTAGAGCCTGAAATGTCAGAAAACAGCTTTTCAGCACATAACAAACTTGGTTCTGGCAATGCAGGCTGAAAATCGGTCCAAAAATTAAAATTGCAGTCTGTGCATGAATAAAACCTATTTTGCAACACAGAGAAACATATCTGAAGGTGTTAGAAGTGTTTTGCATGATTTTTGAAGTTAGAGCCTGAAATGTCAGAAAACAGCGTTTCAGTGCAGAACAAACTTGGTTCAGGCAATTCAAGCTGAAACTCGGTCCAATATTAAAATTGCAGACTGTGCATGAATAAAACCTATTTTGCAACACAGAGAAACATATCTGAAGGTGTTAGAAGTGTTTTGCATGATTTTTGAAGTTAGAGCCTGAAATGTCAGAAAACGGCGTTTCAGCACATAACAAACTTGGTTCAGGCAATTCAAGCTGAAACTCGGTCCAATATTAAAATTGCAGTCTGTGCATGAATAAAACCTATTTTGCAACACAGAGAAACATATCTGAAGGTGTTAGAAGTGTTTTGCATGATTTTTGAAATAGAGCCTGAAATGTCAGAAAACAGCGTTTCAGCACATAACAAACTTGATTCTGGCAATGCAGGCTGAAACTCGGTCCAAAATTAAAATTGCAGTCTGTGCATGAATAAAACCTATTTTGCAACACAGAGAAACATATCTGAAGGTGTTAGAAGTGTTTTGCATGATTTTTGAAGTTAGAGCCTGAAATGTCAGAAAACGGCGTTTCAGCACATAACAAACTTGGTTCAGGCAATTCAAGCTGAAACTCTGTCCAAAATAAAAATTGCAGTCTGTGCATGAATAAAACCTATTTTGCAACACAGAGAAACATATCTGAAGGTGTTAGAAGTGTTTTGCATGATTTTTGAAGTTAGAGCCTGAAATGTCAGAAAACGGCGTTTCAGCACATATCAAAGTTGGTTCAGGCAATTCAAGCTGAAACTCGGTCCAAAATTAAAATTGCAGTCTGTGCATGAATAAAACCTATTTTGCAACACAGAGAAACATATCTGAAGGTGTTAGAAGTGTTTTGCATGATTTTTGAAGTTAGAGCCTGAAATGTCAGAAAACAGCTTTTCAGCACATAACAAACTTGGTTCTGGCAATGCAGGCTGAAAATCGGTCCAAAATTAAAATTGCAGTCTGTGCATGAATAAAACCTATTTTGCAACACAGAGAAACATATCTGAAGGTGTTAGAAGTGTTTTGCATGATTTTTGAAGTTAGAGCCTTGTAAGATTGTAATAGGGATTAATTACATAATAATTTAGCTCAAAGGGAATCGAATATGATTCAGGGAATTTGAACAGAATCGCTGTTTTACGGCTGTTTGAGTCGACCCACGATTCATTCAGCAGCCGTCTAACAGACACTCTGCAATGGATATTACTATCCAGAATATAGTGAAAACACTATATATTAGCACAGTAGCAAAATCAGCAGTTTAAGGCAGTAACTTGTAAGCACAAAACACAAGATACTTAATAAAAATATGAATTTATTGGATAAACCTAACACATACAAACTAATCTAACATAAACACGCATTCACACAGGTTGCAGAAAGAGAAAATGAGGAAAGAATGAGTTTAAAGGAATGAAAATATGAAGTCCCAAGTTATAGCAATGTGCATTTGCTTAGACCTGAACAACCATCAATCACTTAATTAACCCTCGTATTGAGTCTCTCAAAGAGGTTATTAAACTTTATATCAAAATGCACCAGTTCAGTAAGATTCTAGAGGTTACTTGCGCATTGCCTTTGGGAATTCCTTTGGTTGCGTCGCTTCAAAAAGGGGGCTTTCCCGAGGTTGCTGATTGGTTGGTGGTCGGTCAATGTGATGTCTTCCTGGGCGTTGGCTGGATATGAGAGTTGTGAGTGCGCTGATAAAGTTCGGGTCAACGAAGACGTTTAAGTCGGTCGCGGCTTGCACAAACTTAACTAGACACGAAACTCTCAACGGAAAGAAATAAAAGTATTAAAGTAAAAGATAGAGGTGTGGTGATCTCCTCATGTTTCCTTGAGGTGAGGAGGCTGGCATGCAGGCCAGGCGGAAAGTTGCAAGAGAAGAGAGAGATTTGAGGGTGTCCTTGAGTTTTTAAACTCAGCTTTTGGACACCTCCCAAAATGATGTCTTGACCAATTAGAACATTGGCTGAACTCCGGTGGGCTGCTGGTTTCACCTTCCAAACCACAAATCACAATGTTATCTTATTAGTCCCGTGATCCCAAATTCCCGCTCTTTGCAGAGATAAATTTGGACATGATTTCTATAACAAGACTATAATACATTTCGCAAAGAATTGAATTACAGGAACATTTTGAGAATGCGATTTCCAACTCGGACATATCAAACATCAATATAAACCATTAAACTATTCAAGAGTTATCAAAAGGGACATACACAATGAGTGATTAAAACATAATAGACAAATGTATGGGTTACATATATGAATAGGAAATTATGCAGAGAAATGATGAGTTGCTCATGAGTCCTTTAAGCATAATTTTGGGTGCATATGTACATCAATAGACAGTTTTCTGTGCCCTTCTGTGAGGGTCTGTTCTCTAAGCTGGGAGGTCAAAAGTTTAGGGAAGGAATTTCCGTTGTGTCCTGTGTGTGGGGGAAAACCAACCATATCGCTAATGACTTTAATCATGTGATGTTCAAAATGTGCATCTCTTTGACAATTAATCTTGGTTACTTGCTCCAAATTTGACAATCTCCTTCCCTGGAATTATGAACAAGTCTCTTTGTGTTAATTTTGCGAGTTCTTAGTAAGGTTTGCTTCAGGCTGGCGGTCTGGCGCCAGGCTAACAAACGTCAGATTTATGATGGGGGCCTCTTGTGGAATGTGAGTCTGTAGTGTTTTTACTTCTAATCGACTCTCCTAAATTGTCTGATTCTCGCTGAAATACTACATATCCCCCTTTCGATCGGTGATGTGTTGTTGGCAGAAGACATCGACGAGCGCTGGAGAAACAAAGGCAGAAGAAGCAGGCAGAAACACAGCAAACAACAAGACAACACTTCCAGGACAGTTACTGTACCGGTGCATGGCATTACGTTATTCGGGTACATGTAGTACCTGGAAAATTGTCGAATTCACATAGAAATTGTTGTTCAAATTTGTTCTCGTATAATGATGCTTTGATCAAATTTTGTGATTAAATTTGTTTGTTTATTTAAGGTTTTAAATTTAGAGACGTTCTGGTGACATCTGTGGTAAAATGATTTGACCTATCTTGCATGGAGCTCTCTGGCTCCCATTCAGTTTAGAATGGCTTGCGGATATTAGGTGTGGCAAGTCAATCCTAATATCAGACCTTTGACCCTTGTAGGGTGGCTAGGAGTTTCACCTGCTAAAGCAAGAGGGGAAGGAAAGCAATAGGCAAGTGGAAAAAACCAAAACAAGAAAATTAGCTGCGGGTTTTCCTAGTCAGGGTTGCGAGTACTATTGAGCTAGGATGGCAGGTGCAGCTGATGTGTCATGTACCTTAACATAGTGTCAGGTGTTCTACCTGGGGTGAGGATAGTTGCATGTTCCTTCCTGGTGGATGTAAAACTATGTTAAGCTGAGATTTGAATATTCTACTCGTGGAAAGAATAAGTTTGTCAAATGTGTTATCAGTAGGTGTGGTTACCTTCTGGGTTGTGAATGTTAATTGTGTAGTGTATGTATGGTCAGATCTGTTTCAGTCTGTTTTGGCTCCCCCTTTTCTTGTAGGTCGGTGAAGATGCTCTCTGCATCCTTGGCTTGGGTGAGGGTGTGTTCAGATGGGGGTCAGTCCAGCAAGGCAGGAAGTTCTTTAGTAGACAGTCGGAGGTAGTTTGGCATGGCTGTGTGAAGCTGGGGTGCAAAACTTTGTCTCCTATGTTGCATTTCACTTGTGATGCCTTCTGGCTGTGGCAGACTTTCTGACCTTCTGTGCTTTAGTGGTTGCTGTTGCACAGACATGAATGTGGTTCATGGAGTTGAAGTTCATTTGACCGTTTCTTTGTAAGTGATGGGTGACTGAGGTGATGTTCTTTGGTACCTCAGAGTTTTCATCAGCGGTTGGCCGTGAGAGACTTGTTTGTTCTGGGTGGTTGTTGAACAGGTGCTTGTCATCTCTGATGCGGTGGTGTACCAGGTGATTGTCGGCCTTCCGTTCTGTCGCTGGTCACAGCGAGCATGACTTCTGTTTCTAGTCATTTGTGTCTAGCTGGTTTTCAAGGAACTCTTTCAGTTGTTTCATGACTTGTTCCATGTCTTCTGAGGGTGAACAGTCTTGTTCTTGTGTAGACTTAGCACTGTGGGTGTCTAAGTGGTGCTGATGTGGGTTCTGTCTTTGCTTACCCACTGTAGTTGCTGTTGGACAAGCCGGTCGTTTGGCTTTGCACATCCAGTTAGGTTTCCAGCTGATCCTTTCTTTTGGGTTTCTTGAGAAGTGTGGCTGGTCCCATGGCTTTTCCCAGCGGTTGGGCTGATAGCTGTTGTGGACATGGGGCTCACGTTCTCTTTGCTCTTGATGGAAGACTCGGGTGCTGTGATGCCACTGGGTGTCGTCCAGTGCAAGGCTTGAGTCTTTGGTTACAGAGTTCAAGAGTGTGGAGGTTTTGTTACCTTTCTTTGAGGTCAACTTTTGCTTGGTGTAGGCCTTCTGTGTTAGATCGCGCAACTGTTGGATGGTCATGGAGCGCGGACAGGCCATGACGCAGAGGTGACGACTGACTCCAGGGTGCAGATTTTTCAGAAAAAGGCTTTTGAAGCTCACCTCTTCTTCAAGGTCAGGTTTGTTGTGTGCACCGAAGTAGGCTTTTCGTAGCCGGTTATAGTAGGCTTGTGGCGTCTCTTGTCGACCTTGTTTGGTCTCCAAGGCTGTTAACAGTCCATATTCAGACTCAGGGTCTGTAAACTCTTTGATCAGGACCTCACAAAGTAGCTGGTAGTTTGACTTTGTGTGACTGAGTTGTCGATCTATGAAGTTTCGTACCTCGACACTTGACGTTGCTCTTAGGAGGTACAACCTGTCTCTGTCAGTCACATGAGGTCTCATTTCTAAATGAAAATTAATATCTTGCAGGTGGGCCTGGATGTCGTGGCCCTCTTTGGAGTTCGGGTCAAACTGGCTGATGCTTTTAGACAGCTTGTTGAGGTCTTTGAAGGTCAACCCATGTGCAGCTCCAAGGTCTGCTTGGATGGGGTCTCTGCTTTCGGTGACAGGAAAGAGCTGTGTGGCGAAGGCCAGTGAGGTTTCGGGTGGTGGCCCTTCGCTTCTTTCATTGGATGCCAGTTCTTGGATGTGAGACTTAGCTCTGCTCAGCAGTGGTGAGGCTGAGAGATGCTTCGCTCTTCTTGGCTCTTGTTTCAGCTCACAAGCATCTTTGAGTTCTTTTCTGACCATGTAGAGCTCATCGTTGACATCATGTAGATGTTGGGTCAGATTGTCTATTTCAGTGCTATACCTTTCAAGGTGGTTTCCTAAGGCACTGATTTCAGCATTCTTGTCGCTGATGTCGTTCTTGGCTTTCTCTAGTAGCTGTTCGGCATACTGGAGTCTGTTTACCAGGTCTCCCTGGGCAGCCTTTGCTTGTTGCTGGTCAAGTTGAGCTGTTGCCAGGGCTGCTTGGAGCTTTTTAACTTGTTCCGTTGTTTCCTGCTCCCTCTCGTTGGGTTCTTTGAGTTGATCTTGAACTTTCACTTCCAGCTTGTCTATGCGGCGTTGAGCACGTGACAGCTCCTCTTGAAGATGGGTGATGTGCTTGTCGCTCAGTTTTAGCTGGGTTGTGAAGGCATCGCTTAGGGAGCTGGTGATTTTGACTAGCTCCTCGTGGTTGTTGTTCTGGCTTGAATCTTGTGTCAGGAACCTTCTCATTAAGAATAATAACAGTTCAAAGGTCTTGGGGGTGAGGCTGTCCGTCATGCCTCTCAGCCAAGTGTTCACATCTTCCCCGTGGGCAAGGGGGTCTGCAGTCTGTGGCATGTTGGCACGCCGAGGAGAAGGGAGACTGACACAGATCTGTGTGAGGTAGAAGCCTATGTGTGGTGGGACAACTAAGTGTTGTGTCAGTGATTGTGAACCCCTAATGAAGTGTGGCGATGATAGTGTTGGTCTCAGGGTGTCTAGGTAGACTAGGGATGTGAAGACTTCGTCACTCTAATGAGGAAGAGGAAAGAAAACAAGAGAAAAAGGTGAAAACACTTCAGTGAAATAAAACAATTCCCTTTTCCAATGGGAGGAATGTTGCTTAGATTTTGTAAAAAGGTAAACAATATTATTATATCTCTGTTTGAGACGTGAGAATATAATAATAATGCTGGTATCTCTTTTCTTAGTCTGACAGGATTGACACCAAAACACCTTACAGTTGGACCGCTTACTAAGGAGGCTTCGAAAGCGACTGGTGTTCAACACTTAACTCTAAAAATTGATCTCAGTATGGGATGAGATGCAAAAATTTGGAATGCGTTTTCAAATTCAGGGAGGTTAGGAAAAAGAAGGAGGGTTTGATTACAATCAAATTCATAAGGATGATTACTGTTCTTTGACAAGATTTTGCATTTCATTCACTTAGAATCGATTGATGGTTCTTACAGGTCCCTGCAAATGTGAGGAGTAAAGAAGAAAGAAAGCAGGAGAGACTTGGGTAGAAAGGAAGAGAAGGAGACTTAGCAAATTGAGTGGATCGGGTCCACTCACAGGCTGCGTGGCTGTTATACCCAACCAGAGTAGAACGATGTTTACCCATACCGAAATGTAATATATGTGCTTATATGAAATACCCATGTATTAAATACATGTCTTGTATATGCCATATCCATATATGATTCCTATTAGAAAATGGAACAATTTCATATATTGACATATAAGTCTACCCCATACAAAAATATATGTTTATGTATGTATAATACATGTATTGCCATATATGGAATGTATATAATTATTTATATATGTGAGATATATGCATTTTTTTATTATGTTATATACAAATTAGACATATATGAAACCATATATTTCATGCATGTTTAATATTTTAATATGTGATCTTTGATCTTTAAATACAGGACACATGTGAGACACTACACTCTACAAAGTTGCAGTGCATTGCACATTTCACACCTTGAGCCTTAAATGTTAAATGGTACAGTAAGCTACACAAAGAAACATCTTTATTTAAACAGAAATTATTTAAATAAGAAAAAAAAAATGTTACTGACCATCACAATCAAACAGAAAAAAAGAAACAATTACATATATAACTGATCAAAACACTGAACAGGCATAAGAAACAGAACATCAATTTTAGTGGTTCAGCTAAAGGTCTACAGGTTTGTATTCCCACAGCTTGGTTAGTTTTTGGTTTATTGCCATCCCCAGAAGGCCCCAGGTGAAGAAATGTCTGGATTCCAGCATCTGTATATAAAAAAAAGATAAAAGTTAGATTTTGATAAGACAATTACAATAAATTTTCTGAACCATATACTTAAGACTTGCAATCCAACATTGTACCAAAGTGATAAACTACCATAAGATGACAAATATACTGAATATTAAACAGTTGGTAAAGTTAAAGATTCTTTTAAAACTGCAGAATAATTATGTATATATGTTTGTAAGTTGTAGTTGTAAAATATTCCCAGATACCACAAGGACATGGCAGAACAACAGAGCACAGCCTGCATGGCCATTCAAATAATATGTCTCTATATACATGAAGAACTAAAATATAGTAACCCAAATGCTCAATGACAGAGTTCACAGCTAAGGTTACAATTTAATTTGCTATTTAGCATCAATTAATTAAAGTGTTGACATTCATAATACCTAATATGTGCATCGTTTTGGCCTGGAGAAAACAGGGGTGGAACTATTACATGGATTTTTGAATGACAATTTTTATTAAATCCCCTAAAATAAGGTCCGCCGTTCACACAAACTCATAATCCTTTCACATTTTATTCTATGACATAAAAAAAACACCAGTTAAACCCCACTTTTGATTCGTATTTTAATTTTTAAACTCTTAGGTTTCTTAAAAAAGATGGTTGCTAACATGCTGCTGAATGGGACTACAGGGCCTGTCGGAGGCATTAAACGTCATCACGCCAAACAGTTTATCAATTTACAGTGTTTTGCATTGTAGTGTAATTTATAGTGCAATTAATTGTAGAATAATCAATTAATAGTTTCCCGCACCACATTTACTGCCTTTGTCACAGTGAAAGTGAAACTTTAATAATCTAAAGTGCTTAAAGCCACGTTTAAGATAAATGTTTACGGCCATATGAAGCTGTTAGAAAGCAGATAGATTGAGGATTTTCTAGAAGCAAGGATAAAATAATATTTTGTGTACCCACCCTAACAACATGATAGCTGAAATGTGGTACTTCATTCACTAAAATAAGTTTAATCTTACCATATCCAAAACCTCTACAGTTATTTAATAGATTAAATGCACTAGAATTATTAAATAGTACACGGAGACACATATTTTGTTGATTTGTCTACATATTTAACCTTTTCTGTGTAGACGCTCCATCATTCACATCACTGCCATCCACATCTGCAGGTTCAGCCTCCATTCCTGTTTTCTGAGAATTTCAACTCATTACCTATTCATGGGACACAAACGAGAAAAGCACAATTATCAGCAAAGATATGAACAAAATTTACTACGATAAATTAACCATATTTTTAAAACCCCATAAATCACATCCTTTAGTGTACTGTTACCTTTATGCAATGTACACAACATAACGTTACATGTTCTTATGCACCCACTCTAGGCATGTCACTGACATGTCAATGCACTTGGTGCAATATTACCAAGTACTGTAATTTACTATATGAATTCAAGGTGCTTTTATTTAAATAATTCCATTTTTTGAAGTTTTATAGTTCTAGTCTAGACTACATCTCAGAGATAAACATTATAATTTTCCTCCGTTATTTTTGTCAGACAGCTTTAAATAATTTCCAAATGTGGCATTGCTTATCCAGTGAAAACAATGAGCTCACAGTATCTCCATACAGATTGTTCATTACCTACCCAGTAACGTTAGCTAAAATTAACTTTAATGCAAGCAAATTGCAAAACACATCAATGCAGCTGTAATCATAACATCATATATAAAACAATGCAAGGAAATATTTTAAAAAACTTATCTGCTCTATATAGAGACAGAGGCTCTTGCAGACCAAAACAATCATATAACACTTAGTTTCTATGAAATATTAGCGCAGGAATAAAGCGTTGAGTAAATTAGCATAAATTACCTGAACCGCTGCCACATTCAAAGGCGTTTCATCGTTTCCTCTCAGTGATGTCGGTCTGTCTTCGTGCCCGTCTATAAAATCATTGTCGTTTATTATGTGAAGGTATTGGCACATCTGTTATCCTTCCACTTGCTAAGAAAAACATCTTACCGCAGATGACTTGTTTAGCCCCAGCCATTGCTCAGACTCTGCCGTTGGCGCGGGTGAGTTTGAATTTTAGCGCATGCGCAGAAGCGGTATTGTGACATTCGCACTCAATCGCTCATGTATTTTAATGAAATGCGTTTTAGTTCATTGATGATGAGAGCACATATGGACAAACAGTTACATGAAGTGTTTTCCCCCTCAATAACTCCATAATACATTCGTTTTACTACAAGTAACTAGTACATTGGCATTTTTTGAACAGGTTATATATTCATCTGTATTTTTTCCCCAGAAAACTGAATTGAAACAATAAAGTAAAGCAAAAAAATATTTTGTTATGTGATTTACAATAAGCAGTATCTTTTAGGCATAAATGGTTAATAAACTTGCATAAATTCAATATATACATTGGTACTTTTGATATATATTGTTAACATATATATGGTCTTATCATATAATACAATATACAATTTTAATATATATTGTAAACATATATGGTCATAACATGCAATACCATATAAAAGTTGACCATATATTTACTTTCAATATATGTTTATATACAAATTGCACTATGGGAAATTCATATATGTTATAAACATATATCTACATATATCCAGAAGATGTATATATGTGATAATAATATATTGCCCTATATTTAACATATATGAGAGTAGCACTTCTGATATAGGGACATATATGTCATATATTACATTTCGGTATGGGTATTGTTGGTGCACAACTAATAAAACAACAACAAAATTCGAGTGAAAGAGAGTTGTCTTTCTAATTTATTTGAACTCGTAGTGAGGGATAACAGTGTCTCCTATTAAAGCTCAGGTGTGTCGTTCCCAAGCTAGGATACAAGGAGGTAAAGGAGGAAGGTAAAGTAGAATGAAATTAAAAGTAATAAATGGCAAAATAATCAAAATGAAATTAAATGCAGTAGAAAATAAAACAAAATAAATAACTAAATAAAATAAAATAAAAATGGAGGTTAATTGTATAACCAAGAGAGGAAGAAATAGGGGTAAAAACGCAATGAAGTAATGAGTAGGTGTGATTCTGAATAGAATCTGTTGATAGGGGTAACAAATCAATCAGGTAAAATAAGTTACCCTTAACTTTCAAAGTTCAAGGCTTATTAGTCCCTAAAATGATTTGACCTAAAAGAGAGAATACTAGAAATAATGATCATATGAAATGACCAGATGAGGAAATTCAAATGAGTCCAAATAAATTTAATGTTTGAATTAAATTTGAATTTGTCACAATTAATAATTGTGAAGTAATGTTCCCCTTTCTAGTAAAATGCATATAAAGTGGTAAAGTTAGAAAATTGAGAAATAGGACAGAAAAATAGACCAACAGGTGTATATTAGTTCAGAGGTTTAAAGGGTTAAATCACTTTAGCTTTGCCCACACACACTGTATTCAACCACTGGATGTTAATGCTAACTGCTAACCTTTGAGGCTAATCTTTAGCATAGACTTCAATGTAAAAGCAACAGTTTCGTTAGCTTAGCAACACCGTGGAGTTTGTTTATGGTATGACGTCAATGTGCTGCGCGCGCAGTTCAGAGTTGCTCCGGAAGTAGGTTAAGACTTCCGAGTCACCACCGTAGCTACGGCAACCAAAACAAACAATAGTGGGCTACGCACATGGAACATTACATTGCAAGTTCAGTTAAGCATGTTACATGAAATGGCAGCGCATTTCAACACTATATACATAACAACATCACTTCTAGTTGGTTTTGCGATGTGGCGCTTTAAACTCTTAGTTCGTTCAGAGTTGGATTTAAACTTTATTTAAGTGGCAGCTTGGCGCTGCAAATGAGGAAACAAAATAATAAATGATCTCGGCGGATCATAAATCTCCGTGCCAGTTTCTCTGAGCACGTAGACACAACAGGTTTTATTCGCTGTTGTTTAGAGTTAAACTTTACTTGATCAAGATTTAAAACACTCCCGTTTAAATCGCACTGTTTCACTTAGTGAACAGACACAAACAGGCAAGCATTATTTCTAATGTTTAACCAGGGGAGTCAAATTACATAGTTGCTTTGACAATGGAACACGCATTGACAATTAAACTATGAATAATAAGGCCTTTAAAATAGATTGAGGGACACGCTCAAACTATCCTTTATTCGTCGATTTATTTTCCCTTTTAATTACTGCAGTTTAGTTCCGTTCAGCTAACAGTGACTGAGATTCCCTGCCGGGATTATAGCAATTGAATGGCACTGGAACACGCAATGACATTAATTCAACTATAAATAAGGCATTGCAGAAAATGAGGGACACGCTCAATTTCGACCTTATTGTACGATCTCAGACGTTAACTTTAAACTAACTTACTACAGTTTAAAAAGTAGAGAGACGTTCTCGAGTTACCGTCCTCTGCATTCACTCTAGGTTTCATTCATTCAAGCGGGCGGCCGCGCTGCTTACGTCACACACACACAAGCATATACAGTCTAGACTCAGACGCTCTCATCCACAGAAATAGAAAATATTAAATAACTTGGTTGTGCTTACAATTTAGATTAAACTGCCCGCATTCTCCACCAATTATGTAAGATTGTAATAGGGATTAATTACATAATAATTTAGCTCAAAGGGAATCGAATATGATTCAGGGAATTTGAACAGAATCGCTGTTTTACGGCTGTTTGAGTCGACCCACGATTCATTCAGCAGCCGTCTAACAGACACTCTGCAATGGATATTACTATCCAGAATATAGTGAAAACACTATATATTAGCACAGTAGCAAAATCAGCAGTTTAAGGCAGTAACTTGTAAGCACAAAACACAAGATACTTAATAAAAATATGAATTTATTGGATAAACCTAACACATACAAACTAATCTAACATAAACACACATTCACACAGGTTGCAGAAAGAGAAAATGAGGAAAGAATTAGTTTAAAGGAATGAAAATATGAAGTCCCAAGTTATAGCAATGTGCATTTGCTTAGACCTGAACAACCATCAATCACTTAATTAACCCTCGTATTGAGTCTCTCAAAGAGGTTATTAAACTTTATATCAAAATGCACCAGTTCAGTAAGATTCTAGAGGTTACTTGCGCATTGCCTTTGGGAATTCCTTTGGTTGCGTCGCTTCAAAAAGGGGGCTTTCCCGAGGTTGCTGATTGGTTGGTGGTCGGTCAATGTGATGTCTTCCTGGGCGTTGGCTGGATATGAGAGTTGTGAGTGCGCTGATAAAGTTCGGGTCAACGAAGACGTTTAAGTCGGTCGCGGCTTGCACAAACTTAACTAGACACGAAACTCTCAACGGAAAGAAATAAAAGTATTAAAGTAAAAGATAGAGGTGTGGTGATCTCCTCATGTTTCCTTGAGGTGAGGAGGCTGGCATGCAGGCCAGGCGGAAAGTTGCAAGAGAAGAGAGAGATTTGAGGGTGTCCTTGAGTTTTTAAACTCAGCTTTTGGACACCTCCCAAAATGATGTCTTGACCAATTAGAACATTGGCTGAACTCCGGTGGGCTGCTGGTTTCACCTTCCAAACCACAAATCACAATGTTATCTTATTAGTCCCGTGATCCCAAATTCCCGCTCTTTGCAGAGATAAATTTGGACATGATTTCTATAACAAGACTATAATACATTTTGCAAAGAATTGAATTACAGGAACATTTTGAGAATGCGATTTCCAACTCGGACATATCAAACATCAATATAAACCATTAAACTATTCAAGAGTTATCAAAAGGGACATACACAATGAGTGATTAAAACATAATAGACAAATGTATGGGTTACATATATGAATAGGAAATTATGCAGAGAAATGATGAGTTGCTCATGAGTCCTTTAAGCATAATTTTGGGTGCATATGTACATCAATAGACAGTTTTCTGTGCCCTTCTGTGAGGGTCTGTTCTCTAAGCTGGGAGGTCAAAAGTTTAGGGAAGGAATTTCCGTTGTGTCCTGTGTGTGGGGGAAAACCAACCATATCGCTAATGACTTTAATCATGTGATGTTCAAAATGTGCATCTCTTTGACAATTAATCTTGGTTACTTGCTCCAAATTTGACAATCTCCTTCCCTGGAATTATGAACAAGTCTCTTTGTGTTAATTTTGCGAGTTCTTAGTAAGGTTTGCTTCAGGCTGGCGGTCTGGCGCCAGGCTAACAAACGTCAGATTTATGATGGGGGCCTCTTGTGGAATGTGAGTCTGTAGTGTTTTTACTTCTAATCGACTCTCCTAAATTGTCTGATTCTCGCTGAAATACTACAGCCTGAAATGTCAGAAAACAGCGTTTGAGCGCAGAACAAACTTGGTTCAGGCAATTCAAGCTGAAACTCGGTCCAAAATAAAAATTGCAGTCTGTGCATGAATAAAACCTATTTTGCAACACAGAGAAACATATCTGAAGGTGTTAGAAGTGTTTTGCATGATTTTTGAAGTTAGAGCCTGAAATGTCAGAAAACGGCGTTTCAGCACATAACAAACTTGGTTCAGGCAATTCAAGCTGAAACTCGGTCCAATATTAAAATTGCAGTCTGTGCATGAATAAAACCTATTTTGCAACACAGAGAAACATATCTGAAGGTGTTAGAAGTGTTTTGCATGATTTTTGAAGTCAGAGCCTGAAATGTCAGAAAACAGCGTTTCAGCACATAACAAACTTGATTCTGGCAATGCAGGCTGAAACTCGGTCCAAAATTAAAATTGCAGTCTGTGCATGAATAAAACCTATTTTGCAACACAGAGAAACATATCTGAAGGTGTTAGAAGTGTTTTGCATGATTTTTGAAGTTAGAGCCTGAAATGTCAGAAAACAGCGTTTCAGCGCAGAACAAACTTGGTTCAGGCAATTCAAGCTAAAACTCGGTCCAAAATAAAAATTGCAGTCTGTGCATGAATACAACCTATTTTGCAACACAGAGAAACATATCTGAAGGTGTTAGAAGTGTTTTGCATGATTTTTGAAGTTAGAGCCTGAAATGTCAGAAAACAGCTTTTCAGCACATAACAAACTTGGTTCTGGCAATGCAGGCTGAAAATCGGTCCAAAATTAAAATTGCAGTCTGTGCATGAATAAAACCTATTTTGCAACACAGAGAAACATATCTGAAGGTGTTAGAAGTGTTTTGCATGATTTTTGAAGTTAGAGCCTGAAATGTCAGAAAACAGCTTTTCAGCACATAACAAACTTGGTTCTGGCAATGCAGGCTGAAAATCGGTCCAAAATTAAAATTGCAGTCTGTGCATGAATAAAACCTATTTTGCAACACAGAGAAACATATCTGAAGGTGTTAGAAGTGTTTTGCATGATTTTTGTAGTTAGAGCCTGAAATGTCAGAAAACAGCGTTTCAGCACATAACAAACTTGGTTCTGGCAATGCAGGCTGAAACTCGGTCCAAAATTAAAATTGCAGTCTGTGCATGAATAAAACCTATTTTGCAACACAGAGAAACATATCTGAAGGTGTTAGAAGTGTTTTGCATGATTTTTGAAGTTAGAGCCTGAAATGTCAGAAAACAGCTTTTCAGCACATAACAAACTTGGTTCTGGCAATGCAGGCTGAAAATCGGTCCAAAATTAAAATTGCAGTCTGTGCATGAATAAAACCTATTTTGCAACACAGAGAAACATATCTGAAGGTGTTAGAAGTGTTTTGCATGATTTTTGAAGTTAGAGCCTGAAATGTCAGAAAACAGCTTTTCAGCACATAACAAACTTGGTTCTGGCAATGCAGGCTGAAAATCGGTCCAAAATTAAAATTGCAGTCTGTGCATGAATAAAACCTATTTTGCAACACAGAGAAACATATCTGAAGGTGTTAGAAGTGTTTTGCATGATTTTTGAAGTTAGAGCCTGAAATGTCAGAAAACAGCGTTTCAGCGCAGAACAAACTTGGTTCAGGCAATTCAAGCTGAAACTCGGTCCAAAATAAAAATTGCAGTCTGTGCATGAATAAAACCTATTTTGCAACACAGAGAAACATATCTGAAGGTGTTAGAAGTGTTTTGCATGATTTTTGAAGTTAGAGCCTGAAATGTCAGAAAACGGCGTTTCAGCACATAACAAACTTGGTTCAGGCAATTCAAGCTGAAACTCGGTCCAATATTAAAATTGCAGTCTGTGCATGAATACAACCTATTTTGCAACACAGAGAAACATATCTGAAGGTGTTAGAAGTGTTTTGCATGATTTTTGAAGTTAGAGCCTGAAATGTCAGAAAACGTACTCGGTTACTTTCGTAACCTCAGTTCCCTGAGATACGGGAACGAGTACTGCGTCGTTAAGACGCTTATGGGGAAAAAGCTCCTTTTTCTCCTGAGACTGAAGTATTTCAATAACGCAGTGTAACTGCACGACCATTGGTTTGTGCAGTGAGATGAAAACAAACCAATGGCTCGGCAGCGGAGCTGCACGAGCCTGTGGCAATGATTCGCGCCCGAACGCGCCAAAAGGGGCGGAGAATTCGGCTATATAAGCGTGCATTTTGCCACAGGATCTCAGGTTCTTCGACTGAAGCGACGACTGAGTCGTGCAGCTACTTAGCAACGGCAAGCAACGCAGTACTCGTTCCCGTATCTCAGGGAACCGAGGTTACGAAAGTAACCGAGTACGTTCCCTGTCGATACTACACTCGTACTGCGTCGTTAAGACGCTTATGGGGAACCAGTACAATCCCGCCGTTGCTAAGGTAGAGGAACGACTGTATGGCCCTAGCACAGGATGGGCTAGTAGGAGCCAATTTGCTCAATAGGATAACCTAATGAACATTCCGTTCCAAGGAAAAACGATACACTTGGAAACTCCCAGAGGCCAAGTGCATACATAGCAATACTGGTAACAGAATTCCTCATGCAGAAAGGACCCTAGTCTGCAAGACAGGGACATCTAGATTATAAAACCTAGCAAATGTGGACGGTGAGGCCCAGCCTGCCGCCGCACATATTTCTGCAATGGATACTCCGCTGGACCGGGCCCATGACGAGGCGACGCCTCTAGTCGAATGGGCTCTTACCCCCATGGGACATGGCAGACCCAAAGAAGAGTAAGCCAGCATTATAGCTTCCACTATCCACTTGGATAGTCTATGTTTTGTGACCGATAACCCTTTGTTGCGGCCTCCAAAACACACAAAGAGCTGTTCTGACTTCCTAAAAGAAGCCGAACGCTCCAAATAACACCTCAATGCTCTCACGGGGCAGAGGGGATTAAAGCCTTGGTCTTGCTCCGAGGGGGGAAGTGCCAAGAGAGAGATAACCTGGTCTCTAAACAGTGTTGAGAGACTCTTAGGTACATAGCCGCATCTCGGCTTCAGGATGACTTTAGAGTCATTTGGCCCGAATTCTAGGCATACAGGATTTATGGATAGAGCCTGTAGGTCGCCCATACGCTTGACTGATGCCAATGCTAGTAGCAGGGCAGTTTTTAGCGTTAGAGGTCGAAGGTCAACAGACTGCAGCGGCTCAAATGGAGGGCTCTTCAGAGCTCTCAGCACTGTGGGTAGGTCCCAAGTAGGAACTGTGACGGGGCGAGGAGGGTTGAGCCTTCTCGACCCCTTCAGAAAGCGAACGATCAGATCGTTCTTTCCCACAGACTGACCGTCCATAGGGACATGAAATGCCGCTATGGCCGCCACATAAACCCTGAGCGTGGAGGGAGAGCGTCCCTTGTCCAACAGCTCCTGAAGAAATGACAAAATCAATGATATGTCACACAAACTCGGGTCTGCACCGTGGGTGGAACACCAGGCGGAAAAGACAGACCACTTGAGTCCATAGAGTCGCCTGGTAGAGGGTGCTCTGGCCTCAGAAATAGTATTTAAAACGGTCTCGGGGAGATCTAAAGGCTCCCGTCGAGAGACCAGACGTGCAGCGCCCACAGTTCCGGTTGGGGGTGGCAAAGCGTTTTGTTCGCCTGCGTTAAGAGATCTCGTCTCAACGGAACAGGCCACGGTGCTGATGACAGCAGCCGGTGGAGATCTGGGAACCAATGTTGGTTCTGCCAGAAGGGGGCCACTAGCAGGATTTTGAGTCTCTGTTCCCTGACCCGCCTGACTACGTGTGGTATCAGGGCGATCGGGGGAAAAGCATATAACAGGAGATTGGGCCAGTCGTGGGCCAATGCATCCTGCTCCTTTGAAAAATAAATTGGGCAGTGACAATTGTCTTTTGAGGCGAACAGGTCTACCTGAGCCTTGCCAAAGACTGCCCATATTTCCTGAATCGTCTGGGGATGAAGCATCCATTCGTCTGAGGAGACGTTGCTCCGAGACAGCATGTCTGCTCCTTGATTCAGCCTGCCAGGCACATGAGTTGCTCTGAGCGAGCGAAAGTTGAGCTGAGCCCATCGCAAGAGACGTTCCACTAATGTGAAAAGGCGTCTCGACGAAAGACCTCCCTGGTGATTTATGTACGATACCACCGTCATGTTGTCCGAGCGGACTAAGACGTGGTGTCCCTTTAAGACTGGCAGAAGTGTATGGAGGCCTAAACACACTGCTAGCATTTCTAGGCAGTTGATGTGAAGGCGTTTTTCGGCTTCTGACCACTGGCCGAATGCCGGCTGGCCATCGCACAGAGCTCCCCAACCTGAGTTGGACGCATCTGTCGAGACCATCTTCCTTCTGCACGCCATGTCCAGGGGAACGCCCTGTTCCATCCAAGAAAAATTCTTCCAAGGAGTCAGCGCTGTGACACAGGTCTGATCTACCCTGATGCGCAGGCGTCCTAGACGCCAGGCCTGAGGCGGAACTTTCGGTTTCAACCAGTACTGCAGAGGGCGCATTTGAAGTAGGCCCAGCTGGAGTACTGGAGATGCTGAAGCCATAAGACCCAGCATCTTCTGAAAAGCTTTGAGAGGGCGAAGGGCTCCGATTTTGAAGGAGGCCGCGAGCTTTCGGATGGCTTGAGCTCGCTGCGGCGCAACCATTGCCTTCATTTGAATGGAGTCGAAAACTGCTCCCAGGAACGCAATACGTTGGCTGGGAGACAGAGTGCTCTTGGCAAAATTGACCCTGAGTCCTAGGCATTGCAAGTGGCTGAGGATCACGGATCTGTGATGTATTAGCTCGTTCTCTGACTGGGCCAGGATGAGCCAGTCGTCGAGGTAGTTCAAGACGCGGATTCCCTTCTGCCTCAGGGGGGGAAAGAGCCGCGTCCATGCACTTCGTAAATGTGCGAGGAGCTAGAGACAGTCCGAACGGAAGGACTGTATATTGATAGGCCGCTCCCTCGAAGGCAAATCTCAAGAATTGCCTG
Organism: Garra rufa; assembly: GCF_049309525.1. NCBI lineage: Eukaryota > Metazoa > Chordata > Actinopteri > Cypriniformes > Cyprinidae > Garra > Garra rufa. The sequence goes on along the minus strand of NW_027394276.1, from coordinate 23,400,370 downwards.
TGGTGGGGGGCAATCTGGATGTGAAAGTATGCATCTTTCAGATCCAGCGAGCAAAACCAGTCCTTTGTGCGTATGTGCGAAAGGATCTGTTTTAGCGTGAGCATTTTGAATGGCCGTCTCATGAGGGCGCAATTCAAACGCCTGAGGTCGAGGATGGGCCTCAGACCGCCATCCTTTTTTGGGACGAGGAAGTAGCGGCTGTAAAAGCCTGACTCGCTCTGTGCTGGGGGAACCGTTTCCACGGCACCTTTTGCCAGCAGATTCCTCACCTCTGTACGCAAAACCTCTATGTTTTTGCTGTGAACTGAGGTGGAGACCACTCCGCGAAAGCGGGGTGGTCTTCGAGCGAACTGCAGTGTATAACCTCGTTCTATTATGCCCATAACCCATTTCGACACCCCGGGGATGGCTTTCCAAGCCTCGGCCCGTGTGCTGAGGGGTTGCATTGGTTTGAGCGGTTGGGTGCCGCTTAACAACTCTGGAAGAGGAAATTTGCTCTCTTTTTGAAAATGTTTGTTTTTTATTTTTTCCGCTATCACAGCGGTAAGCTGTAAGGGCGCTGACAGAAAGGGCCCGTGAGTTACAGCCAGTTTGTTTGGAAACATGCAGCGCTCTGAACCCGGAACAGAACGGGGTGTTTGGAGGCTGAAGAGAGACATCTTGGGGGCTGGTCCGGCTCTGGCGAGACTTGACCCCTTCCTCTTCCTGTTTTTTAAATCAGGAAGACGCTGGAGGCGCCTGGTCCAACACGACCTTGGGTCGGGGTCCCTGACGTCTAGGGAAAGGGTAGCGTCTGGCCGAGCGGGAGCGATGACGTGGCTCCACCTGGGGGGCTGGCTGAGCAGCTGGCGGGGCGGTCTTTGCAGGCTGCTGAGTCGGCGCCGGTTTGGGGCGACTAGGAGCCGTTGCAGAGCTTGTGCGCTTTGGCAGGAAGTGTCGCATAGCCTGGGACGACTTCTGAGCGGCGGTGAAGCGCTCCGCAAACCCTTCTACTGCTGGGCCGAACAGACCGGTAGGAGAGATGGGGGAGTCAAGGAAGGCGACCTTGTCAGCGTCCTTGATCTCCGTTAGGTTTAGCCACAGGTGGCGCTCCAGCACCACCAAGCTGGCCATCGATCTGCCAATCGCCTGTGCCGTCATCTTAGTAGCACGCAATGCCAGGTCGGTCGCGCTGCGTAGTTCACGGAACGCAGCGTCGTCCATGCCAGCCTCATCCATACTGCGGAGGAGTTTTGCTTGATAGACCTGGAGGACCGCCATTGAGTGCAGCGCTGATGCTGCCTGTCCAGCCGAAGAATAAGCACGCCCAGCGAGAGCTGAAGTAGTTCTGCATGGCTTGGACGGGTGAGTAGCCTTTGCCTTCCAGCCGATGGCAGTGGGCGGGCACAGATGCGCGGCCACAGTCTCATCTAGGGGGGGCAACTTGTCGTATCCTTTCTCTTCAGCGCCGTCAACCGTCGTGAGGGCGGAGGAAGAAGAGGTACGAAGGCGGGCGGAGTACGGAGCGCGCCAGGATTTAGAGATCTCACCGTGAACTTCCGGGAAGAACGGTGAAGCTCGCTGACGAGGGGCTTGGCGGCGCCCCGGCAGGAACCACTCATCCAAACGACTCCGTGCAGGCTCCTCAGGAGGAGACCAATCCAGTCCCAGCTCTTCAACAGCCTTAGATAGAACGCGGAAGAGTTCGGCGTCCATACCAGCGCTGGCGGTGCTGGGTTGAGCAGATGGACAGGGGGCGGGGTCTTGCGGCGAGCCCGACAGATCCTCTCCATCAGATGCAGCCAGAGACATGCTGTCATCCATGGCTTCCTCCTCACTCACTCCAAAAGAAACCAGATCGCTCGCGGCAGCCGAGGGATTTTGGTCTGGATGCGTGAAGAGAACAGGAGATTCCTCTTCATGTGGTGAAGGTGAGGCACGCGGGGGATCAGCCGGCGTGAGCTCACCAATCACCGTGCGCCGAGTCGCTCTGCCCCGCTGCTTTTTCTTCACAGGCTCTTGTGAAGAAGAAAGCGGGAGGGCGCGAGGGGCGGGGTCGCTTTCTGAAAAGAAAGCTAGCCGCGAGCGCAAAGAGGAGAGACTCATGTCCCCGCAGTGGGAACAATCCGTCTCAGTGAGCGCGGCTTCGGCATGGGCGGAGCCCAAGCACGAGACGCACTCAGCGTGACCGTCAACAGCGTGCAGAGGGGCTCTGCACGAGCAACAGAAACGCCGTGGCATTTGAAACAACGCCAGTTGAAATTTGCTCTTTGGAAATATGCTCTTTCTATCGCCGGATCGCGGCAGGGAATCGCGTCAGCTGCTTGAAGCGTCAAACGACGAGCAGGCGGATCCGCTGCGAGGCTCTTCAACGGCGAGAGGCTTCTTTCTCGAGCGAAGGTCAGTCAATGTCAGCGAAGATGTGATGTCGTCGCTGAAGGAGAAGGATCTGAGATCCTGTGGCAAAATGCACGCTTATATAGCCGAATTCTCCGCCCCTTTTGGCGCGTTCGGGCGCGAATCATTGCCACAGGCTCGTGCAGCTCCGCTGCCGAGCCATTGGTTTGTTTTCATCTCACTGCACAAACCAATGGTCGTGCAGTTACACTGCGTTATTGAAATACTTCAGTCTCAGGAGAAAAAGGAGCTTTTTCCCCATAAGCGTCTTAACGACGCAGTACGAGTGTAGTATCGACAGGGAACAGCGTTTCAGCACATAACAAACTTGATTCTGGCAATGCAGGCTGAAACTCGGTCCAAAATTAAAATTGCAGTCTGTGCATGAATAAAACCTATTTTGCAACACAGAGAAACATATCTGAAGGTGTTAGAAGTGTTTTGTATGATTTTTGAAGTTAGAGCCTGAAATGTCAGAAAACAGCGTTTCAGCGCAGAACAAACTTGGTTCAGGCAATTCAAGCTGAAACTCGGTCCAAAATAAAAATTGCAGTCTGTGCATGAATAAAACCTATTTTGCAACACAGAGAAACATATCTGAAGGTGTTAGAAGTGTTTTGCATGATTTTTGAAGTTAGAGCCTGAAATGTCAGAAAACAGCGTTTCAGCGCAGAACAAACTTGGTTCAGGCAATTCAAGCTGAAACTCGGTCCAAAATAAAAATTGCAGTCTGTGCATGAATACAACCTATTTTGCAACACAGAGAAACATATCTGAAGGTGTTAGAAGTGTTTTGCATGATTTTTGAAGTTAGAACCTGAAATGTCAGAAAACGGCGTTTCAGCACATAACAAAGTTGGTTCAGGCAATTCAAGCTGAAACTCGGCCCAAAATTAAAATTGCAGTCTGTGCATGAATAAAACCTATTTTGCAACACAGAGAAACATATCTGAAGGTGTGAGAAGTGTTTTGCATGATTTTTGAAGTTAGAGCCTGAAATGTCAGAAAACAGCGTTTCAGCACATAACAAACTTGGTTCTGGCAATTCAAACTGAAACTCGGTCCAAAATTAAAATTGCAGTCTGTGCATGAATAAAACCTATTTTGCAACACAGAGAAACATATCTGAAGGTGTTAGAAGTGTTTTGCATGATTTTTGAAGTTAGAGCCTGAAATGTCATAAAACAGCGTTTCAGCACATAACAAACTTGGTTCAGGCAATGCAAGCTGAAACTCGGCCCAAAATTAAAATTGCAGTCTGTGCATGAATAAAACCTATTTTGCAACACAGAGAAACATATCTGAAGGTGTTAGAAGTGTTTTGCATGATTTTTGAAGTCAGAGCCTGAAATGTCAGAAAACGGCGTTTCAGCACATAACAAAGTTGGTTCAGGCAATTCAAGCTGAAACTCGGTCCAAAATTAAAATTGCAGTCTGTGCATGAATAAAACCTATTTTGCAACACAGAGAAACATATCTGAAGGTGTTAGAAGTGTTTTGCATGATTTTTGAAGTTAGAGCCTGAAATGTCATAAAACAGCGTTTCAGCGCAGAACAAACTTGGTTCAGGCAATTCAAGCTGAAACTCGGTCCAAAATAAAAATTGCAGTCTGTGCATGAATAAAACCTATTTTGCAACACAGAGAAACATATCTGAAGGTGTTAGAAGTGTTTTGCATGATTTTTGAAGTTAGAGCCTGAAATGTCAGAAAACGGCGTTTCAGCACATAACAAATTTGGTTCAGGCAATTCAAGCTGAAACTCGGTCCAAAATTAAAATTGCAGTCTGTGCATGAATAAAACCTATTTTGCAACACAGAGAAACATATCTGAAGGTGTTAGAAGTGTTTTGCATGATTTTTGAAGTTAGAGCCTGAAATGTCATAAAACAGCGTTTCAGCGCAGAACAAACTTGGTTCAGGCAATTCAAGCTGAAACTCGGTCCAAAATAAAAATTGCAGTCTGTGCATGAATAAAACCTATTTTGCAACACAGAGAAACATATCTGAAGGTGTTAGAAGTGTTTTGCATGATTTTTGAAGTTAGAGCCTGAAATGTCAGAAAACGGCGTTTCAGCACATAACAAACTTGATTCTGGCAATGCAGGCTGAAACTCGGTCCAAAATTAAAATTGCAGTCTGTGCATGAATAAAACCTATTTTGCAACACAGAGAAACATATCTGAAGGTGTTAGAAGTGTTTTGCATGATTTTTGAAGTTAGAGCCTGAAATGTCAGAAAACAGCTTTTCAGCACATAACAAACTTGGTTCTGGCAATGCAGGCTGAAAATCGGTCCAAAATTAAAATTGCAGTCTGTGCATGAATAAAACCTATTTTGCAACACAGAGAAACATATCTGAAGGTGTTAGAAGTGTTTTGCATGATTTTTGAAGTTAGAGCCTGAAATGTCAGAAAACGGCGTTTCAGCACATAACAAAGTTGGTTCAGGCAATTCAAGCTGAAACTCGGTCCAAAATTAAAATTGCAGTCTGTGCATGAATAAAACCTATTTTGCAACACAGAGAAACATATCTGAAGGTGTTAGAAGTGTTTTGCATGATTTTTGAAGTAAGAGCCTGAAATGTCAGAAAACAGCTTTTCAGCACATAACAAACTTGGTTCTGGCAATGCAGGCTGAAAATCGGTCCAAAATTAAAATTGCAGTCTGTGCATGAATAAAACCTATTTTGCAACACAGAGAAACATATATGAAGGTGTTAGAAGTGTTTTGCATGATTTTTGAAGTTAGAGCCTGAAATGTCAGAAAACAGCGTTTCAGCGCAGAACAAACTTGGTTCAGGCAATTCAAGCTGAAACTCGGTCCAAAATAAAAATTGCAGTCTGTGCATGAATACAACCTATTTTGCAACACAGAGAAACATATCTGAAGGTGTTAGAAGTGTTTTGCATGATTTTTGAAGTTAGAGCCTGAAATGTCAGAAAACGGCGTTTCAGCACATAACAAACTTGGTTCAGGCAATGCAAGCTGAAACTCGGCCCAAAATAAAAATTGCAGTCTGTGCATGAATAAAACCTATTTTGCAACACAGAGAAACATATCTGAAGGTGTTAGAAGTGTTTTGCATGATTTTTGAAGTTAGAGCCTGAAATGTCAGAAAACACCGTTTCAGCACATAACAAACTTGATTCTGGCAATGCAGGCTGAAACTCGGTCCAAAATTAAAATTGCAGTCTGTGCATGAATAAAACCTATTTTGCAACACAGAGAAACATATCTGAAGGTGTTAGAAGTGTTTTGCATGATTTTTGAAGTTAGAGCCTGAAATGTCAGAAAACGGCGTTTCAGCACATAACAAACTTGGTTTAGGCAATGCAAGCTGAAACTCGGTCCAAAATTAAAATTGCAGTCTGTGCATGAATAAAACCTATTTTGCAACACAGAGAAACATATCTGAAGGTGTTAGAAGTGTTTTGCATGATTTTTGAAGTTAGAGCCTGAAATGTCAGAAAACAGCGTTTCAGCACATAACAAACTTGATTCTGGCAATGCAGGCTGAAACTCGGTCCAAAATTAAAATTGCAGTCTGTGCATGAATAAAACCTATTTTGCAACACAGAGAAACATATCTGAAGGTGTTAGAAGTGTTTTGCATGATTTTTGAAGTTAGAGCCTGAAATGTCAGAAAACGGCGTTTCAGCACATAACAAACTTGGTTCAGGCAATGCAAGCTGAAACTCGGTCCAAAATTAAAATTGCAGTCTGTGCATGAATAAAACCTATTTTGCAACACAGAGAAACATATCTGAAGGTGTTAGAAGTGTTTTGCATGATTTTTGAAGTTAGAGCCTGAAATGTCAGAAAACGGCGTTTCAGCACATAACAAACTTGGTTCAGGCAATTCAAGCTGAAACTCGGTCCAAAATTAAAATTGCAGTCTGTGCATGAATAAAACCTATTTTGCTACACAGAGAAACATATCTGAAGGTGTTAGAAGTGTTTTGCATGATTTTTGAAGTTAGAGCCTGAAATGTCAGAAAACAGCTTTTCAGCACATAACAAACTTGGTTCTGGCAATGCAGGCTGAAAATCGGTCCAAAAATTAAAATTGCAGTCTGTGCATGAATAAAACCTATTTTGCAACACAGAGAAACATATCTGAAGGTGTTAGAAGTGTTTTGCATGATTTTTGAAGTTAGAGCCTGAAATGTCAGAAAACAGCGTTTCAGTGCAGAACAAACTTGGTTCAGGCAATTCAAGCTGAAACTCGGTCCAATATTAAAATTGCAGACTGTGCATGAATAAAACCTATTTTGCAACACAGAGAAACATATCTGAAGGTGTTAGAAGTGTTTTGCATGATTTTTGAAGTTAGAGCCTGAAATGTCAGAAAACAGCGTTTCAGCGCAGAACAAACTTGGTTCAGGCAATTCAAGCTGAAACTCGGTCCAAAATAAAAATTGCAGTCTGTGCATGAATACAACCTATTTTGCAACACAGAGAAACATATCTGAAGGTGTTAGAAGTGTTTTACATGATTTTTGAAGTTAGAGCCTGAAATGTCAGAAAACGGCGTTTCAGCACATAACAAAGTTGGTTCAGGCAATTCAAGCTGAAACTCGGCCCAAAATTAAAATTGCAGTCTGTGCATGAATAAAACCTATTTTGCAACACAGAGAAACATATCTGAAGGTGTTAGAAGTGTTTTGCATGATTTTTGAAGTTAGAGCCTGAAATGTCAGAAAACAGCGTTTCAGCACATAACAAACTTGGTTCTGGCAATTCAAACTGAAACTCGGTCCAAAATTAAAATTGCAGTCTGTGCATGAATAAAACCTATTTTGCAACACAGAGAAACATATCTGAAGGTGTTAGAAGTGTTTTGCATGATTTTTGAAGTTAGAGCCTGAAATGTCATAAAACAGCGTTTCAGCACATAACAAACTTGGTTCAGGCAATGCAAGCTGAAACTCGGCCCAAAATTAAAATTGCAGTCTGTGCATGAATAAAACCTATTTTGCAACACAGAGAAACATATCTGAAGGTGTTAGAAGTGTTTTGCATGATTTTTGAAGTCAGAGCCTGAAATGTCAGAAAACGGCGTTTCAGCACATAACAAAGTTGGTTCAGGCAATTCAAGCTGAAACTCGGTCCAAAATTAAAATTGCAGTCTGTGCATGAATAAAACCTATTTTGCAACACAGAGAAATATATCTGAAGGTGTTAGAAGTGTTTTGCATGATTTTTGAAGTTAGAGCCTGAAATGTCATAAAACAGCGTTTCAGCGCAGAACAAACTTGGTTCAGGCAATTCAAGCTGAAACTCGGTCCAAAATAAAAATTGCAGTCTGTGCATGAATAAAACCTATTTTGCAACACAGAGAAACATATCTGAAGGTGTTAGAAGTGTTTTGCATGATTTTTGAAGTTAGAGCCTGAAATGTCAGAAAACGGCGTTTCAGCACATAACAAACTTGGTTCAGGCAATGCAAGCTGAAACTCGGTCCAAAATTAAAATTGCAGTCTGTGCATGAATAAAACCTATTTTGCTACACAGAGAAACATATCTGAAGGTGTTAGAAGTGTTTTGCATGATTTTTGAAGTTAGAGCCTGAAATGTCAGAAAACAGCTTTTCAGCACATAACAAACTTGGTTCTGGCAATGCAGGCTGAAAATCGGTCCAAAAATTAAAATTGCAGTCTGTGCATAAATAAAACCTATTTTGCAACACAGAGAAACATATCTGAAGGTGTTAGAAGTGTTTTGCATGATTTTTGAAGTTAGAGCCTGAAATGTCAGAAAACAGCGTTTCAGTGCAGAACAAACTTGGTTCAGGCAATTCAAGCTGAAACTCGGTCCAATATTAAAATTGCAGACTGTGCATGAATAAAACCTATTTTGCAACACAGAGAAACATATCTGAAGGTGTTAGAAGTGTTTTGCATGATTTTTGAAGTTAGAGCTTGAAATGTCAGAAAACAGCGTTTCAGCGCAGAACAAACTTGGTTCAGGCAATTCAAGCTGAAACTCGGTCCAAAATAAAAATTGCAGTCTGTGCATGAATACAACCTATTTTGCAACACAGAGAAACATATCTGAAGGTGTTAGAAGTGTTTTGCATGATTTTTGAAGTTAGAGCCTGAAATGTCAGAAAACGGCGTTTCAGCACATAACAACGTTGGTTCAGGCAATTCAAGCTGAAACTCGGCCCAAAATTAAAATTGCAGTCTGTGCATGAATAAAACCTATTTTGCAACACAGAGAAACATATCTGAAGGTGTTAGAAGTGTTTTGCATGATTTTTGAAGTTAGAGCCTGAAATGTCATAAATCAGCGTTTCAGCACATAACAAACTTGGTTCTGGCAATGCAGGCTGAAAATCGGTCCAAAATTAAAATTGCAGTCTGTGCATGAATAAAACCTATTTTGCAACACAGAGAAACATATCTGAAGGTGTTAGAAGTGTTTTGCATGATTTTTGAAGTTAGAGCCTGAAATGTCAGAAAACAGCTTTTCAGCACATAACAAACTTGGTTCTGGCAATGCAGGCTGAAAATCGGTCCAAAATTAAAATTGCAGTCTGTGCATGAATAAAACCTATTTTGCAACACAGAGAAACATATATGAAGGTGTTAGAAGTGTTTTGCATGATTTTTGAAGTTAGAGCCTGAAATGTCAGAAAACAGCGTTTCAGCGCAGAACAAACTTGGTTCAGGCAATTCAAGCTGAAACTCGGTCCAAAATAAAAATTGCAGTCTGTGCATGAATACAACCTATTTTGCAACACAGAGAAACATATCTGAAGGTGTTAGAAGTGTTTTGCATGATTTTTGAAGTTAGAGCCTGAAATGTCAGAAAACGGCGTTTCAGCACATAACAAACTTGGTTCAGGCAATGCAAGCTGAAACTCGGCCCAAAATAAAAATTGCAGTCTGTGCATGAATAAAACCTATTTTGCAACACAGAGAAACATATCTGAAGGTATTAGAAGTGTTTTGCATGATTTTTGAAGTTAGAGCCTGAAATGTCAGAAAACGGCGTTTAAGCACATAACAAACTTGGTTCAGGCAATGCAAGCAGAAACTCGGTCCAAAATTAAAATTGCAGTCTGTGCATGAATAAAACCTATTTTGCAACACAGAGAAACATATCTGAAGGTGTTAGAAGTGTTTTGCATGATTTTTGAAGTTAGAGCCTGAAATGTCAGAAAACAGCGTTTCAGCGCAGAACAAACTTGGTTCAGGCAATTCAAGCTGAAACTCGGTCCAAAATAAAAATTGCAGTCTGTGCATGAATACAACCTATTTTGCAACACAGAGAAACATATCTGAAGGTGTTAGAAGTGTTTTGCATGATTTTTGAAGTTAGAGCCTGAAATGTCAGAAAACGGCGTTTCAGCACATAACAAAGTTGGTTCAGGCAATTCAAGCTGAAACTCGGTCCAAAATTAAAATTGCAGTCTGTGCATGAATAAAACCTATTTTGCAACACAGAGAAACATATCTGAAGGTGTTAGAAGTGTTTTGCATGATTTTTGAAGTTAGAGCCTGAAATGTCAGAAAACGGCGTTTCAGCACATAACAAACTTGGTTCAGGCAATGCAAGCTGAAACTCGGCCCAAAATAAAAATTGCAGTCTGTGCATGAATAAAACCTATTTTGCAACACAGAGAAACATATCTGAAGGTGTTAGAAGTGTTTTGCATGATTTTTGAAGTTAGAGCCTGAAATGTCAGAAAACAGCGTTTCAGCACATAACAAACTCGGTTCTGGCAATGCAGGCTGAAACTCGGTCTAAAATTAAAATTGCAGTCTGTGCATGAATAAAACCTATTTTGCAACACAGAGAAACATATCTGAAGGTGTTAGAAGTGTTTTGCATGATTTTTGAAGTTAGAGCCTGAAATGTCAGAAAACGGCGTTTCAGCACATAACAAACTTGGTTCAGGCAATGCAAGCTGAAACTCGGCCCAAAATTAAAATTGCAGTCTGTGCATGAATAAAACCTATTTTGCAACACAGAGAAACATATCTGAAGGTGTTAGAAGTGTTTTGCATGATTTTTGAAGTTAGAGCCTGAAATGTCAGAAAACGGCGTTTCAGCACATAACAAACTTGGTTCAGGCAATTCAAGCTGAAACTCGGTCCAAAATTAAAATTGCAGTCTGTGCATGAATAAAACCTATTTTGCTACACAGAGAAACATATCTGAAGGTGTTAGAAGTGTTTTGCATGATTTTTGAAGTTAGAGCCTGAAATGTCAGAAAACAGCTTTTCAGCACATAACAAACTTGGTTCTGGCAATGCAGGCTGAAAATCGGTCCAAAAATTAAAATTGCAGTCTGTGCATGAATAAAACCTATTTTGCAACACAGAGAAACATATCTGAAGGTGTTAGAAGTGTTTTGCATGATTTTTGAAGTTAGAGCCTGAAATGTCAGAAAACAGCGTTTCAGTGCAGAACAAACTTGGTTCAGGCAATTCAAGCTGAAACTCGGTCCAATATTAAAATTGCAGACTGTGCATGAATAAAACCTATTTTGCAACACAGAGAAACATATCTGAAGGTGTTAGAAGTGTTTTGCATGATTTTTGAAGTTAGAGCCTGAAATGTCAGAAAACGGCGTTTCAGCACATAACAAACTTGGTTCAGGCAATTCAAGCTGAAACTCGGTCCAATATTAAAATTGCAGTCTGTGCATGAATAAAACCTATTTTGCAACACAGAGAAACATATCTGAAGGTGTTAGAAGTGTTTTGAATGATTTTTGAAGTTAGAGCCTGAAATGTCAGAAAACAGCGTTTCAGCACATAACAAACTTGATTCTGGCAATGCAGGCTGAAACTCGGTCCAAAATTAAAATTGCAGTCTGTGCATGAATAAAACCTATTTTGCAACACAGAGAAACATATCTGAAGGTGTTAGAAGTGTTTTGCATGATTTTTGAAGTTAGAGCCTGAAATGTCAGAAAACGGCGTTTCAGCACATAACAAACTTGGTTCAGGCAATTCAAGCTGAAACTCTGTCCAAAATAAAAATTGCAGTCTGTGCATGAATAAAACCTATTTTGCAACACAGAGAAACATATCTGAAGGTTTTAGAAGTGTTTTGCATGATTTTTGAAGTTAGAGCCTGAAATGTCAGAAAACGGCGTTTCAGCACATAACAAAGTTGGTTCAGGCAATTCAAGCTGAAACTCGGTCCAAAATTAAAATTGCAGTCTGTGCATGAATAAAACCTATTTTGCAACACAGAGAAACATATCTGAAGGTGTTAGAAGTGTTTTGCATGATTTTTGAAGTTAGAGCCTGAAATGTCAGAAAACAGCTTTTCAGCACATAACAAACTTGGTTCTGGCAATGCAGGCTGAAAATCGGTCCAAAATTAAAATTGCAGTCTGTGCATGAATAAAACCTATTTTGCAACACAGAGAAACATATCTGAAGGTGTTAGAAGTGTTTTGCATGATTTTTGAAGTTAGAGCCTGAAATGTCAGAAAACGTACTCGGTTACTTTCGTAACCTCGGTTCCCTGAGATACGGGAACGAGTACTGCGTCGAAGACGCTTATGGGAAAAAGCTCCTTTTTCTCCTGAGACTGAAGCATTTCAATAACGCAGTGTAACTGCACGGCCATTGGTTCGTGCAGTGATAAAAAGACGAACCAATGGCTCGGCAGCGGAGCTGCACGAGCCTATGGCGACGATTCGCGCCCGATCGCGCCAAAAGGGGCGGAGTATCTGGCTATATAAGCGTGCATTTAGCCATAGGATCTCAGGTACTTCGACTGAAGCGACGACTGAGTCGTGCAGCTACATAGCACGGCCAGCAACGCAGTACTCGTTCCCGTATCTCAGGGAACCGAGGTTACGAAAGTAACCGAGTACGTTCCCTTTCGATACTTTCACTCGTACTGCGTCGAAGACGCTTATGGGGAACCAGTACAATCCCGCCGTTGCTATGGTAGAGGAACGACTGACACGGCCCTAGCACTGAAGGGCTAGTATGGGCCAATCTGTTTAATCAAGATAACGTGATAAACATCCGTTCCAGGGATTTAAGTGCAGTTTGGAGCTCCAACTGAGGCCAAAGCGTACCACATAATATTTATTACTGGTAACAGTTATCCCATTATGCAGAAAGCACCCGAGTCTGTAAGACCGGGACGTCCAGATTATAAAATCTAGCAAATGTGGACGGCGAGGCCCAGCCGGCCGCCGCACAAATTTCTGCTATGGAAAAGCCACTAGACCAGGCCCAGGACGAGGCGATGCCTCTAGTCGAATGGGCTCTTACCCCCATGGGACATTGTAGGCCCAAAGAAGAGTAAGCCAGCATGATGGCTTCCACTATCTATTTGGATAACCTGTTTCGTGACCGAAGACCCCTTGGCGCGGCCACCGAAACACACAAACAGCTGTTCTGACTGCCTAAAGGAAGCAGAACGCTCTACATAACACCTCAATGCCCTAACGGGGCAGAGGGGATTAAAACCCTGGTCTTGCTCCGAAGGAGGAAGAGCCAAGAGGGAAATAATTTGGTCTCTGAATGGCGTCGAGAGACTTTAGGTACATAACCACGTCTTGGCTTCAGGATGACTTTAGAGTCATTTAGCCCGAATTCCAAGCATATGGGGCTCACAAAGAGCGCCTGTAGTTCACCCATACGTTTGACTGATGCCAATGCTAAAAGCAGGGCAGTTTTCAGCGTTAGAGGGCGAAGGTCAGTGGACTGAAGCGGCTCAAAGGGAGGGCTTCTCAGAGCCCTCAGCACCGTGGGTAGGTCCCAAGAAGGGACTGTGATGGGGCGAAGGGGGGTTAAGCCTTCTTGACCCCTTCAAGAAACGAACGACCAGATCGTTCTTTCCCACAGATTGCCATTTATAAGGTAATGGAATGCCGCTATGGCTGTCACATAGACCTTGAGCGTGGAGGGAGATCTTCCCTTGTCCAATAGCTCCTGAAGGAAGGACAATATCACTGATATGTCGCATAAATTCGGATCTGCACCGCGGGTGGAACACCAGGCGGAAAAGACAGACCACTTAAGATCATAGAGCCGCCTTGTAGAGGGTGCTCTGGCTTGAGAGATAGTGCTCAAAACGGCCTCAGGGAGACTTGTAGGCTCCCGTCTAGAGCCCATACGTGCAGCGCCCACAATTCCGGTGGGGGGTGCCATAGCGTTCTGTTTGCCTGCGTTAAGAGATCTCGTCTCAGTGGAATGGGCCACGGCGCTGTTGAAAGCAGCCGAGGAAGATCTGGAAACCAATGCTGGTTCTGCCAGAATGGGGCCACTAACAGGACTTTGAGCTTCTGCTCCCTGACTCGCCTTATGACCCGTGGTACCAGGGCAGTCGGGGGAAACGCATACAAAAGGAGATTGGGCCACTCGCGGGCCAATACATCCTGTTCCTTTGAAAAATAGATTGGGCAGTGATAATTGTCTTCTGAGGCGAAAAGATCTACTTGCGCCTTGCCGAAGACCGCCCATATTTCCTGAACCATTTGGGGGTGAAGCATCCACTCGTCTGAGGAGACGTTGCTCCGAGACAGCATGTCTGCTCCCTGGTTCAGCCTGCCTGGCACGTGTTGCTCTCAACGAGCGGAAGTGCAGTTGAGCCCACTTTAGGAGACGTTTCACT